>NC_054708.1:4991961-5144461 GCF_016097555.1 Gigantopelta aegis | reverse complement strand
AGTAGTAGTAGTAGTGGTAGTAGTAGTAGTAGTAGTAGAAGTAGTAGTAGTAGTAGAACTCGTAGTAGTAAAAAGGACAACGACGACAACAACGTCGGTATTGCATCCATTCACTCGTCTTCGAAAACTACGCTGATCAAGTAGATCTATATTGAAACTGGACTCGCCCCAAAACTTAACATGTCACCATCATCTATTGGCGCCGGAATCACATGGTGTCAACGGGCACGTAGGTATAAGCTACACGCGCGTATAGACTACGCGCAGGCGTAGTTTCCGATGGTGTAGTGGGAAAGGATTTGACTGCTGTTTTACTTCAGTTTTCTAAAACCAGGATCGTGAGGTAACGATCCTGAACGGAGGCGATGAACAGCAGGCCCTCCTTCACAGGATATATTTTGCAACCCCCTCTGCAAGAAGGAAAAATTACCTGGAAAAAATAAATGTACACATCACCGTGGGACATCTTGAAGCGCGGGGCCCATAGCACGTGGTATATGTGCTACTTGGATAAACCAGCTATGGAAACATCCTGTTAAGTATCTCCTAGGTGAGTGGCGGTCCTAATAAGGACGAGCACCTGATAGTGGAGCATGGAAGCAATCACAACTTTTCCTATAAAAGTTAAATTTCGTTTTGTTTAACGACATCACTAAAGCACATTGGTTTATTAATCATCGACTATTGGATGTCAGTCATTTGGTAATTGTTACATTATGATATGGTCTTGTATATTAAAATTCCAGATCCAGACTTGTTTTAGTCTACGGGAATCGGTTTTAAAACTCTGTTAAAGGTAGGGTCAACTCAAACAAGAGCCTTATGTGTTGGAAAGATGCATACCCGGACCACCAACACATACTGACACTTTAGCAAATGAAAAACGCGTAATTTTAGAGTTAATAAAAAACCATGATTATTCCTGCTAACTGGGGGCAGCTATTTTGTTTCTCGTTTCTGTGACGTCCGGTGGGATAGCTTGGGGCGAAGTGACGTCAGCTCCTGACCATCTCCTGTATGTACAATGTAAACAAAAGCAGTAATTTTCAACAAGGCGCTTCTCTTTGATCAATCTGACTTGTAAAACAACATAAATGACGTAACAATATAATAAACTATTTAACTAAATATATTTCAAGTTGCACTGACGGAACAAAATGGGGTTATAGTATTTTTCTCTGTTAAATAATCCAGTGGGAAAATGTACACTATTAGGCCTATTGATATGCTACGTTGGAGCAAAAACAACCCACGATACCCAAATGATAATTTTCTTTTCTTTGGGACTGCGTAATTGGTCAGTTCTGTGGTTTTAGATGGAAACGTCTATTTAATCAATAGTTTTACAGAACTATTTACAGTAATAAACCATGTCCATTACCATTTTAGGGGCGACAGGTAATATTCCACAATACCGGTATGTATTTTTGTGTCTAGACAGCGTCAATTAATTGGCTCGTCTGGTTACCAATCAAATACACGCCTGCCAATCAGGAATCACAGGTAGAAGCAACTAACAGCATAGACCAATTAACTAAGAAAACACTCCGTGTATCATTTCAGTACGTAGGTTAATGCATGGACAAAACATTGTTAATTATTTCGACTTGTTGTGTAGCCACTTTGACAATGGTATTTTATTTTGTATTGAAAAATTATATATATAGTGCTAAATATACTTATTGCTGGCTTACTGGGATGTGTATTATTACAGAACATTGCAATGTATGACTATTTATCATCCCGCAAAAACCAGGTAGATTGTGTTTCTCTAAGGCTCATTCCTGACGTTACGCGTTAAGTATTACGTAACCACCAGCTCGCCAGAGGGCGTACTCACTGAGATGGTACAAAATGGCTGCGCCCGTTATATATAATAGCCGTAACATTTAAACGTTTTATTAATTAATTATACGATTATACTTGTTGATATTAAGCAATAATGCGCATTATATATCGTTGAATATGCATACCAGGCCAAATGCCTTAATTGTCCCTTCCTTTAATCACTGACTGTCTTGGCTACAGTAGGGCCTACGCTTATTTGTAGCCTAACCATTTAACATTTATTATTTGCTAACGAACATTAGGGTTAGGGTTAAAGTTAACTTTAGATTTTAATAAACAACCTGGAGTAGGCCTACCTTCTATATTATATATATTCTTAGGTTTAATTCCAGTCATAATGTGCTAAGGAAATTGCTACTGGCGGTCTCAGCATATACTATGAGCCCACCCCATCCGAATGTACAGATTTCAACATCTATGCGAGACGTATATATAAAGCTGAGAAGGTATATTTGACCATTTATTCATTCGATGACATTGAATGTTTTTCAACCTCTTGTATAATTCTGGGGGATCCTTTCCACATTTTCATATGCCTCGGCGTGTTAATAACAATATATTTAATATTGACGCTAGACAAAATCAGTTCAAAATTAAAGGAATGCTCGCGCAAGGCTTTTGAACTTGTATTTATACATATTCAACGATACATAATGCACAGTATTACATAATATCAACAAGTATATTATTATATTTAATTAATAAAACGGTTAAATGTGACGGCTATTATATATAACGGAGGTAACCATTTTATTCCATCTCTGGCGAGCTGGTGGTTACGTAATACTTAACGTGCCTCGTCAGGAATTAGTTTCAGAACTGAAGAAACAAACGTACCTGATTTTTGCGGGATGATGAATCAGTGATGCATCGCAGTGTTCTGTAATAATATCCATCCACGGAAGCCTGCAATAAGTATATATTATTTTTCAATACAAAATAAACCACCATTGTCAAAGTGGCTACAAAACAAGTCGAAATAACTGTATCATGTTTTGTCCATGTATTAACCAACATACTGAAATGAGAAACGGAGTGTTTTCTTAGTTAATTGGTCTATTATTTGAGTTGCCTCCACCGGTGATTTCTGATTGTAGGTGTATATTTGTTAGGTAACCAGACATGGCAATTAATTACTGCCGTCTAGACGCAAAACTACGTACCGGTATTATTAACATCACAATAGTATGATTTTTTTTCTTTGTATTTTTAAAGAGAGAAAAAAATACTATAACCCCATTTTGTTCTGTTTATGAAATTTAAATATATTTAGTTAAATAGTTTATTTTATTATCAAGTCATTTATGTTGTTTTACAAGTGAGGTTGATCAAATCGAAACGCCTTGTCGTAAATTACTGCGTTTGTTTACACTCTGCATACAGGAATTATTAGGAGAAACGTCACTTTCTTGTAAGAGGCGACAAAAACGAAACAAAATGGCTGCCCCAGTTAGCTAGAATAATCACGGTTTTTTTTTTAATTCTAAAAGTACGCTTTTTAAAATTTCTTAAACGGTCAGTTTGTGTTGGTTGTCTTGGTATGCATCTCTCCAACACATACGGTTCATATTTTACTTTAGTTCCCCATTAATTGGCGATAAAGTTAACATTTGTTAATGTGAGTTCCTATTTGATACAGTGCAACCGTAATACAAACCGTAGTTATAGAGTTATCTTCCTTACGCAGAGATGCCTAAGAAATCATGTTATGATTTATGAAATGTAATTGCAGCAACCTTTTCCTGGCAATTTAATCACACAGTTCATTGTCCGAGTTTGTTAATTTCTTTTGCATTTTTGGACTGATCTTTCATGTAGGTGTTGCTATTTCATGCTGTCTAAGTAAATATAAAATAAAAAAACTGTCAATCTTGATAAGTTGATGTCACTTTTATTTTTAAACGTAAAGACTAAAACATTTTTCAGTGACTTTGAGAAGCAATCTTGTGTGTGATTTTAATATTTAGTCATTTGCAGTTTCTCCCATCATGTTTCATTAATTTCCTTTAGATGTTTTGTGCCGTCTAGGTCTGATATAGCGTAGTTAGTACCGTAGTAATATAACATCTGCAGTAGGTAACAGGTTTACAAACAAGCAGGGGCGGGATTTAGCTCAGGCGGTTGAGTGCTCGCCTGAGGTGCTTGCATTGATTGTTTTTTCTCTCATTCCAACCAGTGCACCACAACTTTTCAAAGGTGGTATGTGCTTTCCTATCTGTGGGAAAGTGCTTATAAAATACCCCTTGCTGCTAATGGAAAAAATTTAGCTAAAATTCGGCAAACTATGTGTGCCAAAATTACTGAAATAGGTCCATTTCATTTCGATGAACCAATCCAAATGATTAGCTCATGAAAAGTCTGAAAATCTTTATAGTTTGGACTATCCTATGGGACATTCAAAATTCAATAGCACCAAAAATTCCCCAACTCACTACCGATCCTGGTCGGGCTGCTGGTGCTCTCTTGCACTTGCCAGCACAGTTGGTTCCTCCTACCAACCTATCCCAAACCATTTCCTGTGCTGGATAGAGGAGCCGGCATGAGCAGACGTCTGCACCCATGACAGCCGTGTTCTACAACTGCATGCTCTGAATGTGCACATTAAGCCCTATGACCTGACCTGACCTAACGGAAAAATGTAGCAGGTTTCCTCTGATGACTAATTGTCAGAATTACAAAAAATTTGACATATATAGCCGATGATTAATTAATCAATATGCTCTAGTGGTGTCATTAAACAAAATCAATTTTTTATAATCCCAACCCTATTTTTATTTTTGATACTGACTTTTCAAACCATCTTCCATTGGCATAGGAAAAAGTTTAGTTCACATCTGTTAAAATAATTGTCAGTTGGATGTTGATCATAAGCGTACAGAGCAGTTTTGTGGCTGTGAACCAGAACCTTAGTTTTGTTAAATTATTTGTTATATTTGTTATTTTTCAATAACAAGTTTTAAACATGTTATTAAAAGTAAGCCTTTCATTTGAAACATTATTGGAGATACATTTGTGCAGACCAAATATTAGTGATGGGATTTTTATAATGGTATGTCAATAACAAATCAGTTTATTAAAAGTAATTAAGCCTTTAATTTGAAACGTTATTAGAGATACATTTGAACAGGTAGCATTTCATTACTATTTCATTTAATTTTTTGTGTGAACTTGACGTCTTAAGGAATGGCTCTTCAAGTGATGAGATATGTTTCTTGTTTTTCAGTAAGTCATGGCTCGACCAAAAGAGAGAATAAAACCTCCTGCACCTCCTCACAGTGCAGCATTTGTGGAGAAATCCATCAAAGAAAAAGAACATCTGCAAGTGTGCATTGCTGAACGCTTGAAAGATGACATACTTAGGTGTGCACGCTCATACAGTCAAACACCATTATCTTAACAATAGTAATGATACATTTTATTTCAGATCAGTGATCCATAGAACATACATAATTATACATTACATACAAAACTGATTACATAGTATACAGTAGCTTGTGCCAGCAATTTACACATACAGATTTGACGTACACATTTGTACACTGCAGGTGGGCAAGATGATCATTTGAGCTTGCTTCGATTGTGCTTTTCATCGAATATGCTGTTGAGTAAAGTAAAGAGCCAAAGTTTTTTACTCGATGACTAATAAACATCTTGCTGGCACTGTATTTTCATCGTCGTCCGATCATCCACTGGTTTGCATTGTTATAACATAGGTTAAGATCCTTCATGGTATCCTGTGTAAATGTCGCTCATAATGCACCCACGTACAAATTATTGCAATAACTCGCAAATAATTGTGTTTTATCCTGCAACCACTGTTGCTACAGACAGAATATGATGACGGATAAAGCAGTCATATTTATATAGTAGCAGGATATTACTTTTGATGTCACACAGTTACATTACAAAATCGCTCATTTGCTCATCGTACAATGTAGCTAAAATAACAGAAATAATGGCTTTTCCCCTTAATTTTGGTGAAATTGAGGACGAATGAGAAATTCCACTCTGCAAGCCTTGCTCTTCAAGCCTTGCAGAGTTTCCCATTCTTAACTTTCCAGGATAAAGCCAATACCCTACGTCATTAACTAGTTATTCTCTATGTAACATATTCTGAATATTTTGCAAATCGCTGCAGCAACATATTTGCATGCTAATGTTGAAGGAACCAAACACATTAATTCTACATTTCCATTGGCTTGAGATAAGCATAACAGTTGTTTGTGAAAATTATGTCATGGGTCAACCTTTTGACCTTGAGAAACCATGGACTTATGAGATAACAGGAATGAATATCATGATGTTTGACTGTTGTAACTGTTGTATATAATTATATGTGAAATGGTTTAAATGAGAAGCTAAATGAATGGGCCATCTATGTCTGATATCGTTATGTATTCAGTTGTGAAGCCGTAACATTTTTTCTTTAAAACACTAGTCCCTGGGGCTAGTAGATTAAAATTTGTCACTAGCCCGAATTGGACTAGAGTATTTGTCAAACTCTGTGGTACTGTACAAAGTATGTGTAAATGTATATGTAAATGTATTTGAAAGAACATTCTTAATACATAGGTACATTTTTAACATTGCAGACTGTTCACAGAGGAGCTCCATCCCGACCTGACTGTTGTGACTGGGACACAGCGTTTTAAAGCTCACTCAGTGATGATCTACGCCAGGTGACATCCGTAAACTCATTGATTTACAATAACACATCAGTGACATCCTTAAACATATTGATTTACTGTAACAAATCAGTGACATCCCTAAACACAATCATTTACCGTAACAAATCAGTGACATCCTTAAAAACAATGATTTACCGTAACAAATCAGTGACATCCCTAAACACAATCATTTACCATAACAAATCAGTGACATCCCTAAAAACAATGATTTACTGTAACAAATCAGTGACATCCCTAAACACAATCATTTACCATAACAAATCAGTGACATCCCTAAAAACAATGATTTACCGTAACAAATCAGTGACATCCGTAAACACATTGATTTACTATAACACATCAGTGACATCCGTAAACATTGATTTACTATAACACATCAGTGACATCCGGAAACATATTGATTTACTGTAACACATCGGTGACATCCGTAAACATATTGATTTACTGTAACACATTGGTGACATCCTTAAACATTGATTTACTGTAACAAATCGGTGACATCCCTAAACACAATGATTTACTGTAACAAATCGGTGACATCCGTAAACACATTGATTTACTATAACACATCAGTGACATCCGTAAACATTGATTTACTGTAACACATTGGTGACATCCCTAAACATATTGATTTACTTTAACAAATTAGTGTCATCCTTAAACATATTGATTTACTGTAACACATTGGTGACATCCTTAAACATATTGATTTACTTTAACAAATTAGTGTCATCCTTAAACATATTGATTTACTGTAACAAATTAGTGTCATCCTTAAACACATTGATTTACTGTAACACATTGGTGACATCCTTAAACATATTGATTTACTTTAACAAATTAGTGTCATCCTTAAACATATTGATTTACTGTAACAAATTAGTGTCATCCTTAAACACATTGATTTACTGTAACACATTGGTGACATCCTTAAACATATTGATTTACTTTAACAAATTAGTGTCATCCTTAAACATATTGATTTACTTTAACAAATTAGTGTCATCCTTAAACACATTGATTTACTGTAACAAGTCAGTGTCGTCCTTAAACACATTGATTTACTGTA
Organism: Gigantopelta aegis; assembly: GCF_016097555.1. Classification (NCBI taxonomy): domain Eukaryota; kingdom Metazoa; phylum Mollusca; class Gastropoda; order Neomphalida; family Peltospiridae; genus Gigantopelta; species Gigantopelta aegis. Next base: position 5,136,856 of record NC_054708.1, on the reverse strand, counting down.
ACACATCAGTGACATCCTTAAACATATTGATTTACTTTAACAAATCAGTGTCGTCCTTAAACACATTGATTTACTGTAACACATCAGTGACATCCTTAAACATATTGATTTACTTTAACAAATTAGTGTCATCCTTAAACATATTGATTTACTGTAACACATCAGTGACATCCTTAAACATTGATTTACTTTAACAAATTAGTGTCGTCCTCAAACATATTGATTTACTGTAACACATCAGTGATATCCTTAAACATATTGATTTACTTTAACAAATCAGTGTCGTCCTTAAACATATTGATTTACTTTAACAAATCAGTGTCGTCCTTAAACACATTGATTTACTGTAACACATCAGTGACATCCTTAAACATATTGATTTACTGTAACAAATCAGTGTCGTCCTTAAACATATTGATTTACTGTAACACATCAGTGTCGTCCTTAAACATATTGATTTACTGTAACACATCAGTGATATCCTTAAACATATTGATTTACTGTAACACATCAGTGATATCCTTAAACATATTGATTTACTTTAACAAATCAGTGTCGTCCTTAAACACATTGATTTACTGTAACACATCAGTGACATCCTTAAACATATTGATTTACTGTAACAAATCAGTGTCGTCCTTAAACATATTGATTTACTGTAACAAATCAGTGTCGTCCTTAAACATATTGATTTACTGTAACACATCGGTGACATCGTAAACATATTGATTTACTGTAACAAATCGGTGACATCCTTAAACACATTGATTTACTGTAACAAGTCAGTGTCGTCCTTAAACATATTGATTTACTGTAACACATCAGTGACATCCTTAAACATTGATTTACTTTAACAAATTAGTGTCGTCCTCAAACATATTGATTTACTGTAACACATCAGTAATATCCTTAAACATATTGATTTACTGTAACAAATCAGTGTCGTCCTTAAACATATTGATTTACTTTAACAAATCAGTGTCGTCCTTAAACACATTGATTTACTTTAACAAATCAGTGTCGTCCTTAAACATATTGATTTACTTTAACAAATCAGTGTCGTCCTTAAACACATTGATTTACTGTAACACATCAGTGTCGTCCTTAAACATATTGATTTACTTTAACACATCAGTGTCGTCCTTAAACATATTGATTTACTGTAACACATCAGTGATATCCTTAAACATATTGATTTACTGTAACACATCAGTGATATCCTTAAACATATTGATTTACTTTAACAAATCAGTGTCGTCCTTAAACACATTGATTTACTGTAACACATCAGTGTCGTCCTTAAACACATTGATTTACTGTAACACATCAGTGTCGTCCTTAAACATATTGATTTACTGTAACAAATCAGTGTCGTCCTTAAACATATTGATTTACTGTAACAAATCAGTGTCGTCCTTAAACATATTGATTTACTTTAACAAATCAGTGTCGTCCTTAAACACATTGATTTACTGTAACACATCAGTGACATCCTTAAACATATTGATTTACTTTAACAAATCAGTGTCGTCCTTAAACATATTGATTTACTGTAACAAATTAGTGTCGTCCTTAAACATATTGATTTACTGTAACAAATCAGTGTCGTCCTTAAACATATTGATTTACTGTAACACATCAGTGTCGTCCTTAAACACATTGATTTACTGTAACAAATCAGTGTCGTCCTTAAACATATTGATTTACTGTAACAAATCAGTGTCGTCCTTAAACATATTGATTTACTGTAACACATCAGTGTCGTCCTTAAACATATTGATTTACTGTAACACATCAGTGTCGTCCTTAAACATATTGACATCAGTCAGTGATATCCTTAAACATATTGATTTACTGTAACACATCAGTGATATCCTTAAACATATTGATTTACTGTAACACATCAGTGTCGTCCTTAAACATATTGATTTACTGTAACAAATCAGTGTCGTCCTTAAACATATTGATTTACTGTAACAAATCATTGTCGTCCTTAAACATATTGATTTACTTTAACAAATCAGTGTCGTCCTTAAACACATTGATTTACTGTAACACATCAGTGTCGTCCTTAAACATATTGATTTACTGTAACAAATCAGTGTCGTCCTTAAACATATTGATTTACTGTAACACATCAGTGATATCCTTAAACATATTGATTTACTTTAACAAATCAGTGTCGTCCTTAAACATATTGATTTACTTTATATCCTTAAACATATTGATTTACTTTAACAAATCAGTGACATCCGTAAACATATTGATTTACTGTAACACATCAGTGATATCCTTAAACATATTGGTTTACTGTAACACATCAGTGTCGTCCTTAAACATATTGATTTACTGTAACACATCAGTGATATCCTTAAACATATTGATTTACTGTAACACATCAGTGTCGTCCTTAAACATATTGATTTACTGTAACACATCAGTGACATCCGTAAACATATTGATTTACTGTAACACATCAGTGATATCCTTAAACATATTGATTTACTGTAACACATCAGTGTCGTCCTTAAACATATTGATTTACTGTAACAAATCAGTGTCGTCCTTAAACATATTGATTTACTGTAACAAATCATTGTCGTCCTTAAACATATTGATTTACTTTAACAAATCAGTGTCGTCCTTAAACACATTGATTTACTGTAACACATCAGTGTCGTCCTTAAACATATTGATTTACTGTAACAAATCAGTGTCGTCCTTAAACATATTGATTTACTGTAACACATCAGTGATATCCTTAAACATATTGATTTACTTTAACAAATCAGTGTCGTCCTTAAACATATTGATTTACTTTAACAAATCAGTGACATCCGTAAACATATTGATTTACTGTAACACATCAGTGATATCCTTAAACATATTGGTTTACTGTAACACATCAGTGTCGTCCTTAAACATATTGATTTACTGTAACACATCAGTGATATCCTTAAACATATTGATTTACTGTAACACATCAGTGATATCCTTAAACATATTGATTTACTTTAACAAATCAGTGTCGTCCTTAAACACATTGATTTACTGTAACACATCAGTGTCGTCCTTAAACATATTGATTTACTGTAACACATCAGTGATATCCTTAAACATATTGATTTACTGTAACACATCAGTGATATCCTTAAACATATTGATTTACTGTAACACATCAGTGATATCCTTAAACATATTGATTTACTTTAACAAATCAGTGTCATCCTTAAACACATTGATTTACTGTAACACATCAGTGTCGTCCTTAAACATATTGATTTACTGTAACAAATCAGTGTCGTTCTTAAACATATTGATTTACTGTAACACATTGGTGACATCCGTAAACATATTGATTTACTGTAACAAATCAGTGACATCTTTAAACATATTGATTTACTGTAACACATCAGTGATATCCTTAAACATTGATTTACAGTAACACATCAGTGACATCCCTAAACACATTGATTTACGGTAACACATCAGTGACATCCCTGAACACATTGATTTACAGTAACACATCAGTGACGTCCGTAAACACATTGATTTACTGTAACACATCAGCGACATCGTTAAACATATTGATTTACTGTAACACATCAGTGACATCCGTAAACACATTGATTTACTGTAACAAATCAGTGACATCCTTAAACACATTGATTTACTGTAACACATCAGTGACATCCTTAAACACATTGATTTACTTTAACACATCAGTGACATCCTTAAACATATTGATTTACTGTAACACATCAGTGACATCCGTAAACACATTGATTTACTGTAACTCATCAGTGACATCCTTAAACACATTGATTTACTGTAACACATCAGTGACATCCTTAAACATATTGATTTACTGTAACACATCAGTGACATCCTTAAACACATTCATATAACCACTCCAAGTTTTGGAATTTCATATCTTTTTATTTACGTTACTGGAAAAAAACTGCTAACAAATGAAAATTTAAATCATGGCTGAAAAAAAATTATGTTCTTCCATTATTACAATTCACAAATTGGATTGATAATTAAAGGTTAAAAAAATTGTACACCACCAGTCAGTATACACATGATGTTCATTGTCTTTGAAAATTTGAGATTATTTGAGGAACTACTGAGGTGTGTAATCGTTATTAAACATGAACTGTATGCAGCATTGGAGGCAGCATTACGTAGCTGCTGGAAAGTGCCTCCTGATGAGCACTGACACATTCACTAGTAGTATTGTTTAGGATGTTTATGTATGGTGTTTTGAACAATAATGTTCTGTGTTTCAGAGCTGGAAACTATTTTAGCCTGCCCGATACATCAGCAACCACTGACAGCCGTGTGTTGACGATATGTGGAATACACGGACAGGATGGTGACAGCTTTCTCAAGTAAACAAAACACATTCATTTTGTTTTTAGTTTTTATATATCGGACTTCCTCTTTCACTTCTCTCCTTTCAATTCCATCTTATTCCTGGTCTTTTAACTTTTTTGCTGTCAACTTCCACATCTCAGTCCTTGTGTCTCCATATTGGTTTTTGGGCCGGACATAGCTCAGTGGTACAACGCTCGCTTGATGCGTGGTTGGTGTGGTATCGATCCCCCGTCGGTGGGCCCATTGGACTATTTCTCGTTCCAGCCAGTGCACCACGACTGGTATATCAAAGGCTGTGGTATGTGTTATCCTGTCTGTGGGATGGTGCATATAAAAGATCCCTTACTGCTAATCAAAAAGAGTAGCCCATGAAGTGGCGACTGCAGGTTTCCTATCTCAATCTCTGCGTGGTCCTTATCAATATGGCTGACACCATATAACTGTAAAATAAAATGTGTTGAGTGCGTCGTTAAATAAAACATTTCCTTCCTTCCATATTGGTTTCTGTAGTACAAGTCAAAATACAGTGAATTTTAATCTTTTTTATTCAGATTAATTGCACATTATATCAATTTTAAAATGTATTAGCAGAAAAATACTATACAGTTACAAATGTGTAATACCTGATATTGACAGGTTGATTTGTTTTTGAAACAATAATCTATATTTGTTTTTCTTTACAGGCAGCTTTACATTATGGAAAATGTGAACCTTCTTTTGGAAGAATACAAAGAAAATTTGTTCAAAGGTGACAAGGATTTAAAGAACAAGCTAAATGTAACACCTTGTTATTCAACTGCCAGTGGGCCTGCAAAGTCAGAAGTTGAAGATATTGTCAAGAAGAGTGCAGATGATACTACTCTGAATGAGAATCATATCTTGAAGGTACAAGACTTGACAAGAGATGTCAAATCTTCAGTTTCACCTGATAAAACCTCTGAATTCTCAGGAGATGGTGTCCCAGTTGGCTGTAGTGACTTGTCAAGAGATGTCAAATCTTCAGTTTCACCTGATAAAACCTCTGAATTCTCAGGAGATGGTGTCCCAGTTGGCTGTAGTGACTTGTCAAGAGATGTCAAATCTTCAGTTTTACATGATAAAACCTCTGAATTCTCAGCAGATGGTGTCTTAGACGACTGTAGAGACTTGCCAGGAGATGCCAAATCTTCAGTTTCACCTGATAAAACCTCTGAATTCTCAGCAGATGGTGTCCTAGACGACTGTAGAGACTTGCCAGGAGATGCCAGGCCTCCAGTGTTATGTTATAAAACCTCAGCAGATGGTGCCCTGGATGACTGTGGTGATGCCCCTGTTCTGTCTCTGGGGAGAGATGGTTTGTGTAGTACAGATGTTTCAGCTAACAATAGTGTGATCACTTATCAAGTTTCTCCAGAGATTTCTAGAGAAGGTCATCGGACAGAAGGTGGTCACTTTGTAAATTGCAAGTCATTAGATGTGGATCATGTTTTGACGAATAGTTGTCACGTTGAAGTTCCAGTTGAGAATTCAGATGAAAATCATCCCAGATCTCCTCCGATCAATGTGACTATGATAAATAGTGGAGAATATGATGAACAGACAACATGCACTACCTCACAGACTGATTGTTCGTCTCACCAGTTGTCTCACATTCATAATTCACAAGTGAAACTGAAAGGGGATTGTAGTAGTGTATGTAATGGACGAGAAAATGCATCAAGTGAAAGCTGTAACCAGTCAGAAATGTATGAAGCTTGCAGCAATCTGGGACAGAATCTGATAAGTTTGTACCTGGAAGAGTGGGGATCGGACCAGGATATAATGGTGTCAGGTCGCACTTTCAAAACTCACAAGTAATTAGTTTTACTATTAATCTTTATAACATTGTATCAAAACATTATTTTAGTATTTTACCAACATTCATTGTTATTTTGATATAAAGTATACATCATGTGGAACATATCTATCATGATTTGTTTTGAGATCAATGTAAATACTGGAAATATGTGATAACTAGAAGTTTGTTTCCAGGCCAGTGACAAAAACTATTATCTCGCCTTCATGTAAAATTCTTTAATCTCATTGGTTGTTTGCCGTTGGACAAATCCCTTATACCCCTGTGGGCGGAACCAAATTCTCTTATACCCCGTCTGTAATTTCCAACAGTTTCCAGCCACCCCAGTTAATGCTAAAGCAATAATCAGATTATAAATAGCATTGATAATCAATCAAGTATACATAATTCATTTTATTTTTACTATAAAATACACTATTTCAATACTTTTAAAAGCTGCAATGTTGAACTCGGCCACCTAATTACGGTCGTGGTGTTATTGTATTAATGTGCGATTAGCAACAGTTTTTTTTAAAATTTATTATTAATATCTGTTTCAGCCAATTTCGTATTACAAACATTTGAAGTTAAAAACTCATTTATCGATGGAACTATTTTTCGTCACTGGCAAGTGGTTTCGTTCGCGTCCGCGTGGTACGGCTTCGTTAATAAATTGTTAACAATTATTGTCTGGCGTTATTTTGATTATTTGGCTCTATGGTTTAACATGTCGGCAAGATAAATTTGTTGTAGAAGCATCTCTCGGGGTATATGGCTTTTTATGTACCCTCAGTGTGCTCTTTTACCCACTCGCCTTCGGCTCGGGGTAAAAGAACACACAAAGGGTACATAAAAAGCCATATACCCCCCGTGATGCTTCTACAACTTATATTGTCACGTAACATAAAGTTAGCTTACCATGCACAACTTTGGAGTACATAAAAATCACAGACAAAACTACATTTTTCCTGGCACTCGAAGGTTGTCTATAGTCCGTCCAACAGGGAACACCATTTTTCTTACTATGACATTTACTACAAATTATTTATTTCTGAGCCTTTTGATATGTAATTGCATACAAAAATATTATTTTTTGGTTATTTCCAAAGCACTTTTACTTTTCTTCTTTCGTCAAACCAAACTAAAATTATTTATTAAAAACATTTTTATAGACTATAGATACAATGCTGGTTACAAGTGTATCACATCAGCATTTGTTGAATACCTCTCTTCATTGATTGCATTTTAGTTTTAGCAAGTAATAACATTATGTTGCTAAATAAAAAACCCACAAAAAACCCCCAATTACTCCGTCAATACCACTGAGATTGATGTAAGACAGCACATGTTTAATTTTAATCTATATTACTTCTCCAGGTGTATTCTGGCAGCAAGGAGTCCATACTTTTCCGCAATGTTTGGTGGATCGTGGAGAGAGAGTGATAACGACTGCATCAAGCTGGAGGGGTTCGTATCTGCTGTCTGTACTGTATTGAATCTCGGAGAAAACTGGGAGTATAGGACTAGCTCTGCCAATTGTCAAACTCACCACTGTACTGTACAACAAAAAATAATTATGAGAGGAAGTAGGACTGTTATAGATATGTCTTCCAATACATCATTGTAAAATAAAATAATTTTTGTTTTTTTTATTTGAACATTTTCCAGCACGCTGGGGGTGGGTGGATCAGGTGGCTTTTATATTCCAACCTTACTGTCAAATTGATCTATTCTGTAAGAGATACATTAATTATTTTCGGTATTATAAAACAAAAAGTGGGTTCTTTAAAACTAACGTTAGTGAAGATTTCTGTTGATTATTTCAGTATATCGCCCACTGTGTTTGAACAAGCTCTGCTGTATCTGTACGGAGGTGTTATAGATATCAACAAGGCTTGTTCTCTATTGGAACTCCTTCTCGTGGCGGATATGTACGGAATAGAAGGACTTAAAGATGTCGTTGGCTTTCATCTTCGGAAAGAATACTGTCACTTCTTTCACAAAGTGTGTATCTATCTCTTTTATCTGGTTTTGTAGTTTTCTGGTTAGAAAATAATTCTTGAAAATGAAAAAACCCCATCTTACATCAGGTACAAGTATAGTATGTGTTTGTGACGGGGAATTTCAAAACGTTTATGTTAAAATAAAACTCCATCTTACATCAGGTACAAGTATAGTATGTGTTTGTGACGGGGAATTTCAAAACGTTTATGTTAAAATAAAACCCCATCTTACATCAGGTACAAGTATAGTATGTGTTTGTGACGGGGAATTTCAAAACGTTTATGTTAAAATAAAACCACATACATGTATCATGTGCCACATCTTATAAAGACTTGTTACATGTATCTAGGGCAAAATGTCTTTGATGTGGCCTTGTGCTTTTAAAGTGTTTTGACTTTAGATTTAGAATCTGTATATTAGCAAACGCACACAGTTTACATAAAATGTGAACTCTAAGCTCTGTTTCATGATAAATACATTTTCTTTTCAACATCACCTGTCCTCAAAACTAGTGCATATTCCCTACAGTTAGTAGACTGGTCTGAACATCCCAACGGCCAATGGGATGGCCTGAATTCTTCTACTGCGCACCCCTTCCTGTTCTGGTCACGTGATTGTAACTTCCTTTTTTTCCAAGTTTTCTCGATATTACAATGTTGAGGATATTAGTCATTATTGCAATTGAAAATTAACTGATAAAACCTATATTTAAATTTATTATAGGAAAAATTACATCACATGATGAAATAATTGTTTATTAGTTATGAATTGTGCCTTAATTTGTAATGTGGATCACCATATCTTTATGTAGCAAATGACTATCACGCTGTCCTAGGCACATACCTCAGCTATCTGGGCTGTCTGTCCAGGACAGTGGGTTAGTTGTTAGTGAGAGAGAAGAGGATGTAGTGGTCTTACACCATTGAGTCTTTAAAGCTTGCTCTGTGTTGGAACTGGTACCGTGCTGTGAACCCAGTACCTACCAGCCTTATGTATGATGGCTTAAGCACACACCACCGAGACCGATTAATGACTATCATTTTCTGTTAGCCATGTTCCGTGTGCACGACGACCCTGGCGGATGCGTTGATGCTGTCTGTGTCGTTTGGTCTCGATGATGTTAAACACCGATGCCTCAAGTCTGTGTGGAAGTTCTTCACCAAGTTCTGGTCGACCAAGGCGTTTGCCGGTCTGTCGGAGGACGTTCTCGAGCTCACCTGTGATTACATTGCGTCTCAACTGGTAATATTATCACGTGATAGGTCGTTTTTATACATTTAGGGGATAACCATGTGAATATTTTTAGATTTGTTGGTGTTATTGTCTATTTGATGCCCGCATATGTCTTTTTTGAGTTCAAAAATAAAACATTTGCGGGCATAAAGTAAACAGTAACACCCAGAAAAAAGAAAGCAAATTCATATGGTTATGTCCATTGTAAACTAACATGTTTTTTTTCTCACAGAAATGTTTTTCCGTATACATATGAAAACACTAAGTCAGATGGACTGAATGGTTACATTTTTTTGTATCGATAAGTTTGTCACTTAGATATTGTAGTAGTGATTAGATATCTTTTATGCCACTTCATTATTGTTAAGAATGGTCGAGACGTAGCCCAGTGGTAAAGCACTTGTCTGATGTGCGGTCGGTCTAGGATCAATCCCCATCAGTGGACCCATTGTGCTATTTCTCATTCAAGCCAATGCACCAGGACTTGTATATCAAAGGCTGTGGTATGTGTTATTTGGTCTGTGGGTTGGTGCATATAAAAGATCCCTTGCTACTAATGAAAAGATGTATGATTTACTCTCTAATACTATTTGTCAGAATCACCAAATGTTTGACATTGAATAGCAGATGATTAAAAATAAATAGAAATGCTCTAGTGATGTCGTTAAACAAAACAAACTTTTCATTATTAGATTTTTTTATGTGTTAATAAGCCATTTTATATACTTTGGGTATCATTATTTTTGGTCCCACCTGGAACATTCTGTTTATTACAAGTAATTTTTAAATCTTTTAACACCGTAGAGATCAAAAGCTGTATACATACAGGACTGGGCCTAGAGATAATTACTGTATTCCAGACAAGACCACAAAGGAGACCCTTTTAAATGAAATGGCCGTAATAATAAAAGTTATCAAGGGGAGACAATTACATTAATTAAAGTAAGGTTACAATGGTAACAGACTTTTTTGTCATGCAAATCATTTAGCAAGCCACTGCTGTCTGTAAGGGGAGTTCCTATTGTACTGTTAGTCAAAGATACACATGCACTTACATTGAATAAAGTTTTTGTTATTATAATCTATCATTGTTTAAAATTGGATGGCTCAGTCTGTAAAGACATTTTCATCATTTATAACCATGATGTTCTCACTATTTTGGTGTTTTTTTTATTAATTTGTTTTTATTGTTGTTTTTGGTCTATAATTCCACTACCATTAGTCTACCACTATGTATAATTATGATGACATTCCTACTTATTACTTGAGCTAGATATGATTTATTAAATGTTTAAATCACACTGTGTCATTTATAAGATATGCTAAAAGTAAGATGAACTGTATTTTACAGACAGAGAAAACTGTGATAGAGACTATTCTTGAATGTCACAAGTTGAGTGACAGCCTGCCGCGGGTCAAGTGGGCGGAGCCTGTACTGCACTGGACGACCAAGTTGTTGGAGCTGTCTATTGAATACACCAGTGAACACTTCGTTGATGTCGTCAGCTCAGAACAGTTCCTTTCTTGGGGAAAGGTAAATGTTGCTTTTATGTCATACTGTAATGCGCTGTACATTAAATCAATGTATATAATATTATATATATATATATATATATATGTGTGTGTGTGTGTGTGTGTGTGTGTGTGTGTATATGTGTGTGTATATATATGTGTGTGTGTCTATATATATGTGTGTGTGTGTGTATATATATATGTGTGTGTGTGTGTGTGTGTATATATATATGTGTGTGTGTGTGTGTGTATATATATTGTGTATGTGTGTGTGTGTGTGTGTGTATATGTGTGTGTGTGTATATATATGTTTGTTTGTGTGTGTGTGTATATGTGTGTGTGTGTGTATATATATGTGTGTGTGTGTGTGTGTATATATATATGTGTGTGTGTGTGTGTATATATATGTGTGTGTGTGTGTGTGTGTGTATATATATATAATATATATATACACAGTGAAACCTCTTAAAACCGCCCCCTCTGTAAATCGGAATTCCCCCAAAATTGGACTTTTTCACGATCCTTTTTAAAAAATCGGTACATAACTTAACTTCTCTAAACCGGAACCCTCTTAATATTTGACATTTTACTTGGTCCCAAGGGTGTGCGGATTAGAAGGGTTTCACTGTATATTATTATATATTCTATTAACCTATACTCTTTACAGCAATCTGATTGGTTGCATAGTGCTTACTGATTTTCCATTTTGCATTGAATCATATGTTTTTACATTACTGTTCATGGGGAGAAGTAAATGTGTGTTTTTTTAATCTCATACTGTAATGCACTTTACATTAAATCAATGAATATTTAAAAAGTATATATCATTAAATATATTCTATTAACCTATACTCTTTACATCAATCTGATTGGTTGAATAGTGAGTCTGTTTTTTTAAATTTTGCACTGAATTGTGCAGTGTTTACATTACTGTTTTGGTTCATACTTGCATGAATGAAGAATAATAGTGTTCAAATTGTAACCATAAAGCAGTCCTCAAATGTGGCAAATAATGCATTTCTCGACATACATGTAGTAATGTTCTGTAGTATCTCAATGTTGATTTTTGTCTAAAATAATTTTATACATACAAATTCATTATTTCTCCCAATGACCAAATGGAATTTGAAATAGTTCAGCCAAAGGTCATGCAAAATGTATTTATTTGTATAATGTTACAGTAAGATAGTGTTTTAAGAAACACAAAAAGCAGATTGTGTATTTCTTTTGTTGGAGGAAACAAACAGAAGTCTTGCTAGGGCTGAAAACTCAGGATTATGCAAAACAAGGTAGGACCAGTTTGGCCATGAGACAGTTTAATTTTAATGTAATTGGGGCATATGACTAGGGCATTATGGCAATGTGCCGCCTTTAAATTCGAGCCCTCATAAACATTGTATCATACTTATGACTTTTCTCATGTTATATTTCACCTTGTGAAAATGTTTACAAAGACTGAGTCCCTAGGATGTTTTTCTTTTTAAAAGTCTTTTTCCCAAAAACATTTTGTTTACTTATTTATTGATTTTTTGAGCTGATTGATGTATAATAATTTGTTTGCTAGTGTCTCTTTATTATGTGAGCTTGTCATTTAAAAAAAAAAAAATTACAATACAATACAATATTTATTACAACCAATGTATGTTTATACTGGTTAATTGGACAGATTTAAATTGAAAAAGGAAAACAGCATTATGAATAACAATAAATAACAGAGTTTTAATACACTTATCTGCATCCATATTCCACACACAGATATAAATAAACATATATGTACACACACACACACACACACACACACACACACACACAGAGATGCACGCAGACACACATAACACACAGTAAGATAACAAACCGATACATGTATATACAAAATACTCAACCAACTCCTTTAACTAGTACTATATTACTGCTACTACTACCATCTATTACTACCACTTTAACAACTATTTTTATTTATTTTTTATTTTATTATATTTTTTATAAAAAAAACGCCAAAAACATTTATCACAGAGACAAAGACATTTGTTGTATTTTTGGACATTACAAACATAGATGATGATGAGATGAATGGTGAAACCACAGTATTTCCATTTCGGTATAGGACTACTTGACAAGTCCGTGCTCCACGCTTGCTGTCAGTTGAGCTATCTCAGTATCAGTGCATGCCGGGTAATCATCTCCGACACACCCATAATCGCACCCGTGAAGTGGGTGAAATTCAGTGTATGTGGCCTTACACCTACCCACTAAGCCTAGCGGTGCACTCACCCTGGGTTGGAGCCAGTATTGGCATGAAAAATCCCCCATTGCCTCAGGTGGGATACGAACCCAGTTCCTACCAGCCAGAAGTCCGATGGCATAACCACTACACCACCGAGGCTGGTACTTTAACAACTATTACTATTACTACTGCAGCTGTTGCTACTGCTACTAGTCATGACTGTTTGGGTCCAGGCTGGAGCTTATGGGTGTCTAACCAGTACCATTTGATGGAACGAGTCATACCCTGTGTTGTCGTATATATAGACTAAACGACAACACGGCACGACTCGCTCCGTCGAGTGGCACCAACTAAACTCCCACTAACTCCAACCAGGACCCAAACATCCGTGTTTGTATCTTCCCCATGTACACTTTTTGTACATTTGAGCATTATGTCCTCCTGCCCTTGTTCATGCTGGGGTGTCGTTAACCATTCATTCATTCATTCCTCCCCTTGTCATCTTGATTGCATGAGAGTGATGGCAGTTTTTCTCACTTTCAAACTAAATATTTTGAAGTTACCAGTTTACTAATCTGTTTATGTCTACACTCAAAGCTTTAATAAAGTCCTGCCAGTACAAACAACAAATTGCCAAATGTGAATTAAAGCTGAACTCAGGCCATAGGATTTCAAATTTCATGGGAAACGCTTTTTCGGTTCCGTGCCTTGTGATCATGGGAACCGATCGGAAACTGTTTTTAGGTTCCGTGAAAACAAGTCATGGCAACCCATTTTTGATACGACTGATTTTAAATTATCGCAAAAATCTGTGTAAAGAGACATGTTTTCAAACTCAATATAAAGTTGATTTTGGACACGCCTTCTCCATTATACACATGCTATTGTGATTTTGGCAGCTAAGTAAAAATAATAGTTTAGGCCTACGTCATTTCCTCCCATAAAGGCAACCACAGGAAATAGTGGGGCCTATTTGATTGCCACCTTCGGTATTCCAGTACACGCGTGGCGTCAACTTTAATTTGTCAACTTCAGTGACAGTAGTCAGATTAAATATTTTCTACAAAATTATATTTTAATTTAAATACAAGTTTTTGACCCCTATATTTAAGAGATACATTACAAATAATTAGTGTCAGTGACTTTGGTTGACATGTGTAATGTGTTTTATTTGAGTGCATATTGGAACTCTGAATCGGGTTTACCTAAACCAGAACACAGAATGTTCGGTTAACACAACAATCCTAATCGGGTCTTGTGATTGTGTCAAACACACTCTTTCTTTACTAGTGTGATATCAAAAACATATATTTTTAAAAATAATTATATGTATATTATTTACGTTGAATAGTTGTACTCGATATAATAATCATGAGAAACGAAATTTCGGTTCTGTGATTTTGCCGACATGCTACCGGTAATGATCATTTCTGTGAAATCCGACGGCCTGTGAACTGCCAAATATATTTCATTATTAATTCACCCACAAGCTACTTTAAAAATCATGTTCCCCTTGTTGATTACCCACAGTTCCGTCTGTCTTCTATTTGAAACTTGAATTTAGCTGATGATTTTGTGACCAAGTTTACCAAATTGCTAATAATTATTTGAGTTCATCTGCAACAATGACATTTAAAATCAGAATACTTTGTTAAAAGTCTTGAATGTGGACTTAAAGTTTTATAAGAATGGATCATTGGGATTTTGTGAAGATATTCAATTCACAGGATGGATGGATGGAATTGTTTAACGTGCACATTCAGAGCAAGCTGTTGTAGCACACGCCTGTCCTGGGCACAGGTCCCAGCCTCGGCCAGCTCCTCCGTCCAGGACAGGAAAGGTGTGGGTTGGGTAGGAGGGGGGAACGCCTGCACTGGCAGGTGCAAGAGAGCACCAGCAATCCGACCGTAGCCGGTAACAGGCAGAAGGTGGTATGGTGCTATGAAATTTGGAATGTCCTGTAGGTTTAAGCCAAAGAGAATGGGTGCGCATTTTTGATAAAGTGATTTAGGTGCAATTTTGAATGGTCAATCTAAATGGAAAGGTATGAAGCTACGTATAGGTTTGGAATTTAGTAGGCTGAGAGTAGCTCATTAACTGGACCTATTCACAGAATGGGCTTCATCATTAAATATTTGTAAAGCATATAGCACACTGATCATTTCAGAAGGCAGCCTGGAGCCGTAGCTTCTTGGATGAGATATTCCGCACAGTGATAGATTCCTTGCCCACAGAGAAAGCATGTGGATCGTATCGAGCTCTGCTTCGCCTTCACGAGTTCAACACTAGTCTGGAAAGCGATATTTATGGAGAGGTGTGTTTTCCTAACCTTCAGACTACTGGATTCATTTTTGACAAAAACCATGTTGAGTGGGTACAAGTTTGTAACTTTTACTTACATATATTCACTTAAATGTCTTATAAATACATAAAATAAAGTTCATATTTGAATCGGTAAGTATTATTTTCTTGGCTTTTTCTAATTTATATGATATTGTAGATCGGTTAATGTTGGTTGAAATTAGGCAAAACATCTAGAAAGTTGCATTTACGTATGGGCATTTGTGGCCAGATGTCCAGTCTTTATGTCCATTATTTCCAATAACTGTTTTTCTCACCAGACGTTGGGCAAGATATTTCACCTGCAGTGGTCAGAAAGTACATAGTGATATTAAACTACATGACATTGCGTTATCCAGTTATTTACTCCTTAATGTCATGAGCAATACTTTTCTAATTTGAAGGAATTTACTGAAAATAAACTCTAAAAATGAAATGCAAATTATGTTTAGTTACATTTTTGTTGTTGTAGGGGTGTGTGACCTATCTACAAATTCTGATCTTTCATTGTGAGATATACATTATGTACAATTGTATGGTTTTATGCTGTAGGATATAACCTATCTACTATAGTATCATCTTTCATTGTGAGATATACATTATGTACAGTTGTATGGTTTTATGCTGTAGGATATGACCTATCTACTATAGTATCATCTTTCATTGTGAGATATACATTATGTACAGTTGTATGGTTTTATGCTGTAGGATATGACCTATCTACTATAGTATCATCTTTCATTGTGATATATCCATTATTATACCTCTATATAATTTTGTGTTGTATGACCCAGACTGATCTCCCGCTGTTAGATATAATACAGTTATCTGGATCTGTGTTTTATTGTTTGACCTACCGTATTTATTTCAGACTGATCTCCCGCTGTTAGATATAATACAGTTATCTGGATCTGTGTTTTATTGTTTGACCTACTGTATTTATTTCAGACTGATCTCCCGCTGTTAGATATAATACAGTTATCTGGATCTGTGTTTTATTGTTTGACCTACCATATTTATTTCAGTCTGATCTCCCACTGTGAGATGTACAATAGATACTGTAGTATTGTTTTATATTGTAAGATGTCACCTATCTACTTTAGAGTGTGATCTCTTTCTGTTTTGTGTTGTAGGATGTGACCTGTCTGCTCCATAATCTAATCTCCCACTGTTTTGTGCTGTAGGATGTGACCTGTCTACTCCAGAGTCGGATCTCCCACTGTTTTGTGTTGTAGGATGTGACCTGTCTTCTCCAGAATGATCTCCCACTGTGTTGTGCTGTGGGATGTGACCTGTCTACTTCAGTCTTAATCCCCCACTGGTTTGTGTTGTAGGATGTGACCTGTCTTCTCCAGAATGATCTCCCACTGTGTTGTGCTGTGGGATGTGACCTGTCTACTTCAGTCTTAATCCCCCACTGGTTTGTGTTGTAGGATGTGACCTGTCTACTCCAGAGTGATCTCCCACTGTTTTATGCTGTAGGATATGACCTATCTACTCCAGAGTGATCTCCCACTGTTTTGTGTTGTGTTGTAGGATGTGACCTGTCTACTCCAGAGTCTGATCTCCCACTGTTTTGTCATGTCATGTCATGTCATAGGGTTTTACGTGCACATTCAGAACAAGCTGTTGTAGCGCACGCCTGTCGTGGGCACAATCGCCGGCCTTGGCCGGCTCCTCCGTCCATGACAGGAAAGGTGGGGGGAGGGGAGAGGAGGGACCGTCTGCACTGGCAGGTGCAAGGGAGCACCAGCAGCCTGATCAAATCGGTAGCAGGCGGGTGGGGGTGGTGGTGGTGCTATGGAATTTGAATGGAGCAGTTAAATGCCAAAGAGAAAGGGGTGCGCAATTTTGATTGAGGGAATTTGGCGCAATTTTGAACGGTCGGTCGAAAGGTAAATGGCCGAGCTAATATAGGTTTTGATATTAGTGAATCGAGAGTAGCTCGTTAATTTTAGACCTTTACGATGCTGTGGTGTCTCCCTAGGTTGCCCATAGGGCCCTTATAAAGGGCCTGACCGCTTCTGGTCAAGGCATCACTGTTTTGTGTTGTAGGATCTGACCTATCTACTCCAGAGTCTGATCTGCCACTGTTTTGTTCCATCAGACACAATACTTTCCATGAGACTGCCTGACTCAGCATCGATCTTTAGTGCTGAAGTTTGGGCAGTCATTAAAGCCTTGGAAGAAATAAAGGATTCTAGTGCATCAAAATTTATTATTTTTACCAACTCACTTTCGTGTCTCCAAGCTTTGCAGAATATGAAGCTGGACCATCCCTTAATTGGGATGGTGATACGAAAGTGTGTCTTTTTATCTATTGCCAATAAAGATGTTGTATTTTGTTGGGTGCCCAGCCATGTTGGCATCAGGGGTAATGAAAAGGCAGATTTTGCTGCCAAGTCTGCTTTGGATTTGCCTCATGCCAGGGTTGGTGTACCTTATACTGATTTTAAACTTAATATCAACCAATTTATCTTTTCGACTTGGCAACGTGATTGGGACGGTGAGGTTGCGAACAAGCTTCATGCTATCAAGCCAGTCTTGGGAGAGTGGCAGTCTTCCTATAGACAGTGCAGGAAAGATGAAATAGTCTTGTGTCGTGCCCACATTGGTCATACTTACTTGACCCATTCATTTATCTTAAAGAAAGATCCTCCACCTCAGTGTGAGCACTGTCAATGTACTCTGAC
Source organism: Gigantopelta aegis (assembly GCF_016097555.1). Classification (NCBI taxonomy): domain Eukaryota; kingdom Metazoa; phylum Mollusca; class Gastropoda; order Neomphalida; family Peltospiridae; genus Gigantopelta; species Gigantopelta aegis. The sequence goes on along the minus strand of NC_054708.1, from coordinate 5,118,657 downwards.
AGTGCGACACATTTTGGTGGAGTGTAAGCAGTTGTCAGCAACTCGAAAAGATTTATTTGGAGAAACAAATGTGATGGAATCCATCCAGAACTTTTATTGCAGTTTTTACGTGATACTGAATTTTACTCTACATTTTAATTTTATATATCTGTGATATTTGTATTTTTACACAGTTCTTTACACTGTTTTAATTTACCTGTTGAATTTTTATATTGATGATGATCATCACACTGTTGTTGCATTTTGCCATAGTTTGACACCCAATAGCCGATGTATTTTTCGTGCTGGGGTGTTGTTAAACATTCATTCATTCATTCATTCCCACTGTTTTGTGTTGTAGGATGTAACCTACAAACTGCAGTCTGATCTTCCACTGTTTTGTGTTGTGTTGTAGGATGTGACCTGTCTACTCCAGAGTCTTGATCTCCCACTGTTTTGTGTTGTAGGATGTGACCTGTCTACTTCAGAGTCTGATCTCCCACTGTTTTGTGTTGTGTTGTAGGATGTGACCTGCCTACTCCAGAGTCTGATCTCCCACTGTTTTGTGTTGTGTTTTAGGATGTGACCTGCCTACTCCAGAGTCTGATCTCCCACTGTTTTGTGTTGTGTTGTGTTGTAGGATGTGACCTGCCTACTCCAGAGTCTGATCTCCCACTGTTTTGTGTTGTGTTGTGTTGTAGGATGTGACCTGTCTACTCCAGAGTCTGATCTCTCACTGTGAGACGTACATCAAAGTCTACATCCACCAGGTGACCCAGACAGCCGAGTGGCCTCTCCTGCCCGAGGAAGTCAAAACCAAGATCCTACAAAGTAACAACGCTCATTTAATTAAAAGTTTTACACTACTAGAGCACATTTATATTTCTGTGTTAAACTTCAAAACCAAGATCTTACAAAGTTATAATGCTCATATAATTAAAGTTAATTTTTGTTTTGTTCTACTAGAGCACATTTTAATTTATGTGTTAGACATCAAAACCAAGATCTGAAAAGTAATGCTCATTTAATTACCGTTAATGTTTTGTTTAACAAAACAACTAGAGCACATTAATTGTTACTGCCTGAAGACATCAAAACCAATATCTTACAAAGTAACTAATTTTTAATAAAAGTTATTTTATTTTTGTAGTACTAAAGCACATTGATTGTTACTGCCTGAAGACATCAAAACCAAAATCTTCCACAGTAATGCTCATTTGGTTAAAGTTAAAGTTTGTTTTGTTTAACTAATTACTACAGCACATTGATTATTACTGTCTGAAGACATCAAACAAAGATCTTATAAAGTAAGACATGTTTAATTAAAGTTAATATTTATGAAAATAAGTTGTAGATATTTAATAGCTTTTGTCATCTGTTTGTCTTGGTCGCCTGAGGTGCTTGTGTCTTGGTCGCCTGAAGTGCTTGTGTCGCAGTCGCCTGAGGTGCTTGTGTCGCAGTCGCCTGAGGTGCTTGTGTCTTGGTCGCCTGTGGTGCTTGTGTCGCAGTCGCCTGAGGTGCTTGTGTCTTGGTCGCCTGAGGTGCGTGTGTCGCAGTCGCCTGAGGTGCTTGTGTCTTGGTCGCCTGAAGTGCTTGTGTCGCAGTCGCCTGAGGTGCTTGTGTCGCAGTCGCCTGAGGTGCTTGTGTCTTGGTCGCCTGAGGTGCTTGTGTCGCAGTCGCCTGAGGTGCTTGTGTCGCAGGATTGAACCACCTCAGTGGATCCGTTCAACTGATTGGGTTTGTTCTCATTCCAATCAGTGCACCACAACTGGTCAAAGACCATGGTATGTGTTTTCCTGTCTGTGGGAAAGTGCATATAAAAGATGCCTTGCTGCATTAGGAAAAATGTAGTGGGTTTCCTCTGATGACTATGAGTCAGAATTACCAAATGTTTGACATCCAATAGCTGATGATTAATTAATCAATGTGCTTTAGTGGTGTTGTTAAACGAAACAAACATCTGTTTGTCTTGATAGCAAATGGAGTTAAGACTGCAGGTGCACTTTGGTTTTGCATCAGTACCCAGTGTTCATTTATTAAGTCATTTTTGTTACTTTTGTCCTTTATTTTTAGATTCTTCATTTGTGTGTATTGATCCATGTGAGAAAGGACGAGGGACAATGCCAGTTGGCCAAAAAGTAAGTCTTCACAAGAATACTGCTAACCCATGTTAAACACTAATGTTTTGTTTCTAAACCTTTGCACAATGTTTGTAGCTGGTCTCATAGTTTGAATTTCTCTTTTATTTTATTTTGTTATACCTGCCGGGATGCTTTATGTTGTGACAAGAAGGTGGAGTAAATGCCATGTTCTGTTTTCTCTAACACAATGTTTTTTGTTCTAATAATTTAGTAACACTATGTGAGAAGGCATGAGAGTCTTGTAACTTTTTTATTTCAAATTGATCATTTTTGTGAATCTGGTAAATCTATTGAGAAAATAAAAGGGCAGTTATGGAGTTTGTTGTCTGTAATCTGTGGATGTCAATTTTGGACTGGTTCTGCTGTCTTGTCAAGTTCAAAATATGGTCTTGTTCTACACAGTATAATTAATGTATAGAATGCAAAACTAGTGCACAAAATACACTGGTTCTGATTTCCATTAATTTGTATGTTAATGAGATCTCACATTGGGAAACGAGAACCATGTTTGAGCGAGATCTCACATTGGGAAACGAGAACCATGTTTTAGCGAGATCTCACATTGGGAAACAAGAACCATGTTTGAGCGAGATCTCACATTGGGAAACAAGAACCATGTTTGAGCGAGATCTCACATTGGGAAATAAGAACCATGTTTGAGCGAGATCTCACATTAGAAAATTAGAACCATGCTTGAGCGAGATCTCACATTGGGAAACGAGAACCATGCATGTTTGAGTGAGATCTCACATTGGGAAATGAGAACCATGCTTGAGTGAGATCTCACATTGGAAAACGAAACCATGTTTGAGTGAGATCTCACATTCTGACTGATACCAGGAATGGTTAGATTATTCAAAAGTCAGAAGGTTTGAATTTCACAATGACACTGGTAATTGCCATCTTTACTCCTAATTTTGTCACAAAGCCCTCTCGATTTCACCCGTACCAAGTGATTGCCATGCCCTTGATCCCGTCTTGTCACCCATGCCTCATTGAATCAGTTTGTAGTTGCTTTTGAATTTTATTGAAAAACTACCTTTATCTGGGTTGTAGTTGAAATTAAAGTGTTTGAATTGTGCAATGAAATGCAACAAAAGTCATAGTTTAAATCGTGTAAAGTTACAGTTTCTGTAATACTGACATTTTAGGAGTTATCCTGATTTAACAGATTATGAAAATATGATTAATGCAGTAAGAATACACTACCAAATAGAAGTGAAATGTTCCAGATTTGGTGTGTAGGCTGAATTACCACAAGTAACTGGTGATTACATGCATGCCAATGTATTGTTCTATTTTTATGAAGGAAACTGAAAACAACTTGCAAACAAGACTCCATTATTTGAGAGATAGACAAAACAGTTATGAATAAGCATGCATGTCTTGATAAGAAAGTAACATTACACTCAGCAATCAAGGAACCTATCATGAAAATATCACACCTTCAATTGCATTCATTGTACATGATCTGTTAAATGGCAAATGTAAAATATGATGTAATATTCCATGAATTTGTCTAAACTTTTGGTGCCATTTAATAAAATTAAACTAAACTTGTACATCTGTGAGATTATGTATGTTATAACGACAAAATGTTAAAATAACCAGCAAATGGCAGCAAGTTAAAATCTGCTCATGTGCCATTCCCTGTATATTCTTTACCTATATATGTATATCCATGTGAAGACATGGCATTTGATTGTTGAGTTTGCTGACATCCATGCTAAAACATGGATGCTGACTGTTGATTTTGTTTCAGAGTAAAGTATCTGCAGCCGTTATCCAAGCACTGAGAGAAGACCACTCGTTCAGACAGAAGAGAACTGTATTTGACAAAACCAGAAAAGCTTCCGAGAAGACATCAAACAAGAGGGTTCCAAATGTTGACAGAAAGCCAGCTGCCTCTAGTCCAAGACAAAAACTGTCACACCAAACCTCTGACTCTTTTGCTGAAAGTAAACTTTCAGAGAAAAAGATTAAGAAAAATGGTATTAGTGCACAGTCTCAAAATATTTCTTCTTCATGTGATAATAACAAACTGGTAAATGGATGTAGTAAGACACAGACTCAAGGCAGACATCTTAGGTTAGCATCTCCAAGGATTGATGAGAAAACTCTTAACCCTGAATCACAGACTGAAGAGTCATTGGACCAGTCTCAGGGTGCTGTGGGTTCTGCTGGTTCTAAAACATCACGGTCCAGCTTAAGACATCCTAACCCTGAATCACAGACCGAAGAGTCATTGGATCAGTCTCTGGGTGCTGTGGGTTCTGCTGGTTCTAAATCATCCCGGTCTGGTTTAAGACATGCACAGAGTACTGGAAGTCTTCATTTACGGCCACTCAGTGTTGTCGTCCCGGGCAACAGAAGTCTGTCCACAGAAAACATTGATGTTGACGCATGGGGGTTCACTCGTAAACCAGTTTCTTGCCACACTTTAGAGACACTGGTCCCACTATTTGAAACTATGTTTTGTAAACCTTGTGATTTAGGTGAATTTTAGACAGTTTTTGACAGTTACTTATGATGTGTTATGTTTATGCAGTGTTGCTCCAAAGGCTCAAAGGTAATTGACACTTACGTGTAATTATTATTTAAGAATTGTACACCAAGCTTTCTTTAAATGTTTCATCATTTATCTGCGACTGGGTACAGAGCAAGTGGCCCCTACTATTTTATAAGGTGATATTGATTTTGCTGCAAAGACAATAATATAGCAAAGTTGATTTGGCTGATCAAAGCAAAATGTTTTATATCTTTGTCTGGACAATTATGGCCTGATATATAAGGATATTATTACATATTGATTGTTGTTGAGAAACCTCATATTGTTCTCCATTCCTACACGTACATGTACCTTCATCAGACAAAGCCAGTATACTATATACTTAACCTGTTATTCATAAGACAAAGCCAGTATCCTATATACTTAACCTGTTATTCATAAGACAAAGCCAGTATACTATATACTTAACCTGTTATTCATAAGACAAAGCCAGTATTCTATACAGTTAACCTGTTATTCATAAGACAAAACCAGTATCCTTTATACTTAACCTGTTATTCATAAGACAAAACCAGTATCCTTTATACTTAACCTGTTATTCATAAGACAAAACCAGTATCCTTTATACTTAACCTGTTATTCATAAGACAAAACCAGTATCCTTTATACTTAACCTGTTATTCATAAGACAAAGCTAGTATCCTATACAGTTAACCTGTTATTCATAAGACAAAGCTAGTATCCTATACAGTTAACCTGTTATTCATAAGACAAAGCCAGTATCCTATATACTTAACCCGTTATTCATAAGACAAAGCCAGTATCCTATACAGTTAACCTGTTATTCATAAGACAAAGCTAGTATCCTATACAGTTAACCTGTTATTCATAAGACAAAGTTAGTATCCTATACAGTTAACCTGTTATTCATAAGACAAAGCTAGTATCCTATATGATTAACCTGTTATTCATAAGACCAAGCTAATGTTCTATACAATGAACCTGAATTAGACAAAGCTACAGGTAATACCCTATACAATTAACAATCAACAACTGTCCATTTGGTGAAGCACTAAATAGTTCAGTTTCCATTTGTTAATTAATATCTCAATAACATTTTACTTAGTTGGATTTCTTTTCTATTGCACACGTTAATAATGCATAAAACTACTGGGGTTTTTACTCAAAATTAAAAGATATCCATCATTATCTGTCTGACATATCTTGAAGAATTTTGGGTATTCATTGCCAGATAATTGCTGTTTATCTGATTTTACTACATCCAAGTATGTCATCCCCTCTATCTAAATAGCAGTGATTGTGTGTTGGTTGACAGGTGCATGTCAATTCTTATTGTTATGGTTCTTTGATCTATGGCTGTGATGTAGTAAAGTGATGAAGTAATATATTCTTTCCTCTTCTCTTTTTCCTCACATTCATATATTGTGTTTCTAGAGAAACACCTGAGTTGAGACAAGTCACGTCACGATTTCCCTCCCTATCATTGCCTCATGTTTTTTGTTGCCTAAAAGACTGTATATGTGCTGTCTTTGGTGAAGTGCTTGTAAAAGATACCTTGCTAGTTTTTGGAAAGAGTAGTTTGTTCGTTTGCGCATGCTCTTGCTTTCTCTCTCTCTCTTTCTCTCTCTCTCTCTCTCTCTCTCTCTCTCTCTCTCTCTCTCTCTCTCTCTCTCTCTCTCTCTCTCTCTCTTACCGTTACAGTAATAATATTTACACCATTTGATTCAGATTTAATTCAGTTGTTTGTCAGGTTTCTCTCTCTCTCTCTTTTCTTCTTCCATCTCCCATTTGTGATCAAGAAGTATTGGGATCATGTTGTAGTCATTTATCATATGTGATTTGTAGTTATAATCATTCCAGTAGCTTTGCTTCCTTTTTTGTAGTTACGTTTTCACTTCCAAGCAAAATAATATCTATTTGTTACATGCCTTCTGTTCTGTGTTGACTTCATGTACATATCCATAATGGCTAAATACTGTTTCTTACACAACCGTTGGTGAAAACATCATGCGTTATTTTTTATAACACATGGTTGTTTATACATGTACATGTGTTAACAGTTTCAAGACATACTGGCTGCTCCAAGTTGATAACCAGGTCACCAGTGCCATACATCCAATATAAAACAACACAGTGGAAATCGATTACACTGTAACGTATAATTAACCTGACAATCATGTGTCTGGGAAGTGTAAGTTAGCTACAAGTGCAATGGCTGTAAGTATCTTTGCTTAAAACCTTGTTTTCACTTGTTAGATAAATTGTATCTTAATGGCCACTCATATATTATTCTCAATTTGTCATTTGAATGATTTCATTTTGGATAGTTTCATTCCTTTCATAGGAATTTCAGTCTTTCTTCATTTTTCATTTTCATTTCACTTCTTTCCACTGAGTGAAGACCACAACATTCCCTTCATAATATTGTAATGTCATTCACAAATGTTTTAATAATTTTTTTTTTTTTACATGTTTTAAGTACGGTAACTTTTCGAAATCTAGTGATCTTGTTTCTGTTGTTTTCACTTGTTCACAAGATAAATATAATAGAAAAGAAAATGTATGTAGAGAAAATTTTATTTTTACAATTAAGAAGGTAAAATTTAAAAAAAATTAAGAGAATATATTATGTATCGCTATATATGGTTAATGTACATTTTCTCTAAGCACTTTCATGTTTGAGGTATAATCTTGGTAATGATGTCTGTACTTTTGTAAAATACATTCTTCATGTACGTTATTCTGTCATATGACTCATGAAGTCTAAGTATAATAATGAACTCTGTCTTTCAAAGAAACCGATACCAATCTCCAAATCAGTGTTTGTGTTATGTAATTAATTGTATCACATTACACCTGTTAAGTGTATAGAAGTGTTACCTGAAGATGGAAATATTATTTCAAATATACAATTTATTCTTCAGTTGTTCAAATGAATAAGATGTATATGAGTTGCAGTGCCAGTGCTTATTAAACTTTTTTAGAGTGTAGACTCAAGACTAATGGATACTGATACTTTAATAACATGGCAAAACCATGAATATTGTATGTGTGTGATGTCAGTAGAGATTTCACTCTACACACAAAATAATCTCTATTAGCTTGGGGCCAGGTTTCAGTTATCATTATTATTGTGTTGGGATCCAACTGATTGTTTTATAACCCAATATTATGATGCATTTATTTATTTTTCTTAGTTACATAAAATAAAGAAAAGAAGAAGCTTAAAAAATATATTAAGTGCATGTCGTATTAATATATCCATTTTACATAAAATAACGAAAAGAAGAAACTTAAAAATATGTAAGTGCAAGTCAGATTAATATCCATTTGGGTTTCAGTAAACAGTATTTTTAACAGATTGTGGTCTTTGTTTTCTTATTATGTTATTATTTACCGGCCTCGGTGGCATCGTGGTTAGGCCATTGGTCTACAGGCTGGTAGGTACTAGGTTCGGATCCCAGTCGAGGCATGGGATTTTTAATCCAGATACCGACTCCAAACCCTGAGTGAGTGCTCCGCAAGGCTCAATGGGTAGGTGTAAACCACTTGCACCGACCAGTTATCCATAACTGGTTCAACAAAGGCCATGGTTTGTGCTATCCTGCCTGTGGGAAGCGCAAATAAAAGATCCCTTGCTGCTAATTGGAAAGAGTAGCCCATGTAGTGGCAACAGCGGGTTTCCTCTCAAAATCTGTGTGGTCCGTAACCATATGTCTGACGCCACATAACCGTAAATAAAATGTGTTGAGTGCGTCGTTAAATAAAACTTTTTTTTTATTTTTTATTATTATTATGTTATTAGTTTGTTACTTTTTAACTTGACAGTACCAAGAATATTGGTAAGTAGTATTTTCCTTGTGTACATTAATATATAACATTTAGAATGTTTTCACATGGTAGTAAAGCACTGGTATGTGATACACATGACAATAATCACACAATAAGGTAAAACCTGTGGTAATCAGCCACCAAAGATAGTGTGAAAAAAACTGAAATCTAAGACAGGTGGTTGCTGAACACAGGCCAGTTTATACTACCCGTATATTAGATGATTTGGAGAATAACAGGTTGGCTTTTTAAGACAGATGGCTGGTTAATAAAGGTGGTCGCTTAAGAAGGTCTGACTATATGAACATTCACAAAATGATTCCACATGATTATAAGACACTGGTCAGTATGTAACATAAACAATAATGAGTAGACAACAATAATATAGAAAAGTCTGTGGAATACTTCCATATGGTAATACGGCATTGGTATGTGATACAAATAACAATGGTCACACAGACGGACAGCTGTGAAGAAAATGGCAAAATATTTCTATTCATACGTTATTGCAGTTTGCATTTTTATATTGTTAAGTGTTAGTAAAATAGTAGTTACTGTAATGATATTAAAATTCAGCGTGCTCTGCACGGTACTACACCTGCTACAATACATGTAAATGTGAATATGTGTACGTAATGCCAGTTTATGTGCATATGTTTTGTACTTTTATCTGTAATTGCGACTTAAATTATTTTTATTCAGAATATATTTCTGCTGTTAATTGTGAACCAGAGGAGTGTATTAGGCTTGTATAAATTGTTTGTGGATCTCAGCACCCATGTGTACAGTGTATATAATCTTGTAAACATGGATCATGTACTTATTTTTAAAAATTTATGTTTTATTCCCAACATGAATTGCTATATGTATACTCAATTATGTGTGCTAAAAAGTGTACACTGCTTATAATAATAATATAATAATAGGCAGGAAGGCTGTAGTATTTTCAATGGAGTATATATTGCTCGTTCGTAGTTAAGCCCTCAATTCCAATGTGTTTATATGTACTGTGTATAATGCTGCATATACATTGATATTCATGTATTCTGTGATTTTTACTTACGGTTGTGTGCCAATTCATTTAATAGAAAAAAGAGCTTAATATATATTTTTCATTTGTCAAGTTATTAAGAACTTTTATTGTTTTTGTTATTCTCTGTATTATTGTATTAAACTAATTTTTGTCAGTTAGAAATTTGTTGTTTCTTGATACATGTATTTTTAATGTTTAGCTTTTCTTCACATAATTAATATACAGTCTGTCATATCTACACCAATATGTGACTGATTAGCCAGATTTCATCAGATGTTTAACAGTCTGGATGTAGAACAGTGACAAAGTGCACACTTGAGTTGTGAGAAGTTGTAGGATCAGTCAGTCTTGGTGGATTCTGCCATTGTCCAGGTCTGGTACATAAAGCCACACCATGGGAAATTGCATATTTATAGAATATTAAACGTGCTTCCATTTTGTATCATGTTTATATGTCCCAAGTGAAATAATTTTCAGCTGTCACAAGCTTTAGCGAGTGACAATGAAAATTATTTCTTGAGGGACATAAACATGATACAAAATGGTAACGAGTTTAATTTCCTATTTATTACCCATAATCGATATTAATTTAGATCTCAATTGGTGTGGTTGACGTTCCTGTAAGGTTGTAATGTACCAAATACAGCTTTGGTATATTTTTTGGAAGGTTAGGCCTGTTTTGGGTCTATCTCACCCAGACTAATGCACTAACTGACCATGTCATCATGTGACGTCGAAGTGTTATACATCCCACTTGGCATTCTAGTGGGACGTATCACTTTGATATGTACCAAAATATTTTTAACCACATGGGTAATAAAAATCAATCTTGGTACACTCTACTATTGTCCATGCATGTCCAGTACATAACGCCAAACCATGGTACATACTGGGAAACTGCATATTAATCAGAAATGGTTGACTCAGCCATTGTCCATGTGTGGTACATAAAGCCAAACCATGGTACATAATGGGAAACTGCATATAAATCAGAAATGGTTGACTCAGCCATTGTCCATGTGTGGTACATAAAGCCAAACCATGGTACATACTGGGAAACTGCATATAAATCAGAAATGGTTGACTCGGCCATTGTCCATGCATGTCCAGTACATAACGCCAAATCATGGTGCATACTGGGAAACTGCATATAAATGAGAAATGGTTGACTCAGCCATTGTCCATGCATGTCCAGTACATAACGCCAAACCATGGTACATACTGGGAAACTGCATATAAATCAGAAATGGTTGACTCAACCATTGTCCATGTGTGGTACATAAAGCCAAACCATGGTACATACTGGGAAACTGCATATTAATCAGAAATGGTTGACTCAGCCATTGTCCATGTGTGGTACATAAAGCCAAACCATGGTACATACTGGGAAACTGCATATAAATCAGAAATGGTTGACTCAACCATTGTCCATGTGTGGTACATAAAGCCAAACCATGGTACATACTGGGAAACTGCATATAAATCAGAAATGGTTGACTCAGCCATTGTCCATGTGTGGTACATAAAGCCAAACCATGGTACATACTGGGAAACTGCATATAAATCAGAAATGGTTGACTCGGCCATTGTCCATGCATGTCCAGTACATAACGCCAAACCATGGTACATACTGGGAAACTGCATATAAATCAGAAATGGTTGACTCAGCCATTGTCCATGCATGTCCAGTACGTAATGCCAAACCATGGTACATACTGGGAAACTGCATATAAATCAGAAATGGTTGACTCAGCCATTGTCCATGTGTGGTACATAAAGCCAAACCATGGTACATACTGGGAAACTGCATATAAATCAGAAATGGTTGACTCAGCCATTGTCCATGTGTGGTACATAACGCCAAACCATGGTACATACTGGGAAATTGCATATAAATCAGAAATGGTTGACTCAGCCATTGTCCATGTGTGGTACATAGACCCAGACCATGATACATACTGAGAAATTGCATATTAATCAGTGTTGGTGGACTTGGCCATTGTCCATGTCTGGTATATAAATCCAGACCATGATACATACTGGGAAATTGCATATTAATCAGTATTGGTGGACTCTGCCATTGTCCATGTCTGGTATATAAATCCAGACCATGATACATACTGAGAAATTGCATATAAAAATCCTTCACTGCTTTTTGGTAGGAGTAGCTCATGTAGCAGCAGCATATTTCCTCTCATAACCAAGTTTAAATTATTTTTATGTGCCTGAATCCTTTGTTAGAGATTTGGTATGGTTGTTAACCGTTGTCGTACCACGAATAAGATTTTCATGTAAGATCATCGTTATTTTTAATTTATCAGTGTTCAGTTAAAGTTTGCTTTGATTGCTCTAATTGCTTTTAGCTCTGAAATCATTTAATACTACACGAATATGGCTTCCATCTTTGGTATATGAGTGTTCAGCAAGTTATAGTCCTTTAAATGAACACCTATCATTCATTAAAGCTGTTGATCCATGTGTTTGTCTTACATATTAAAATGTTTTGCTTAAATTGTCCAGTGTATTTCAGGTCATCCTGGTGTTTGTATTTGGTCAACATACATTTTATTTTGAACACTCATCTTAGGTCAGTGGCTTTAAGCTTTTCTCAGGCCAGGTCAAACTCATTTAGTTCAGAAATGTTTTCAAATAACGGCATATAACATGCTTATTTTTAAGGATGGGTTTTAAGTTTGACAAGTGAGACTTTTAACTACATACACTTGAGCATTTTGAATCTGATCCTGAAGTATGGGGAACGTAATAAAGCTGGTTAAAAAGCAAACAAACAATAATAATTTCTTTAAATTTTGAATCTTTTAATGGATGGCTTTCAACCCCACCATGCCCATGTGTGACACCATGGCAAAGCAAGATTGTGTAACAAAACATTTAAAACGTTTTTGTCTATATGTAATATTCTCTGTACAGAGTGGAACCAAAAATGTTTTGGAACGTTTAGTGTTCACTATCCATTGCACAAGTGAGTTACATCATTATTTTGCCATTATAATGGTAGTAATTTATAGAACAAATTAATTTAATTTACACTGTGGATGTGGGTAATATTTGGCATGCTTCCATCAGAGAACTGTTCAAGCATGTGTTTCGTGGATGCACAACTTTGACTTTACCAGAGGTTGTGGTCTGTTCAAGATACGGATCATTGACAGTCAGGTGCTAAGTTACATAGGATCCTCGGCACTGAGTTCAGAAAGGTTTCTTTAACAATGCCTGTCATGTTGAGTTCATTGAAAGAAGCTGTTGAGTTAAGTGTGCCATTGTTTGTGTTGTGTGGGTTAAACTGCTGGTCTGAGAATCAAAGCATGACTTGCAGTAGCTGAAGTGGTAGTAATACTCTAAAAATAGATGTATTACTACTCTTTTGTAAACTATGTGTTCTTTCACAAAAAATTGTGACAAATAAATCTACACCATTTCTTTACAAGTGACTTATTTATCTAAAGCCTTATATAGTGTATTTTCTGATCCAACTGTATCAGTCATAGTAAATGTATTTTATAAAAATAAAAAAATAAAAAAATAATTTAATTTTTTTTAATTAATTATTAATTATTTAATTAAAATAAAAAAATAAAATAAAAAATGCACAAAATTAATTTTAAACCCCCATACAAAATAAAACAAAATAAACTAACCCGAAACACTAAAAATAATTTATATAATCTATCTATATATATTTTATTCTTTTCTTTTCTTTAAATGTGTATTTTTGGCTTGTGTTTATAGAATGGTTTCCAGTGGCTGGCTGATTGTTGTGTATATTTAATCAGCCTGAAAATATATTCTACTGCATGTCAAAAATATACCACACGTCAGAATGTTTATTCTGTCTAAAACTAATCCTATCGGGCATGTAGGTGTGTGGGTCTGTTGGAGGGACATGCTACCCTGGAAAAACAAATTTGAAAAAAATAATTGTTGAAGAAGGTGAATTCGATGTCCCAAAACTTACACATGTACCTCCAGCACACAGGTGCATGCCCTAACCCTAGGTTTAAAATGAACAAAGTAATCTGAACTCGATCAGTATTTTGGCTGTAGTAAAATTACATTACAATTGGAATATTTAATACCCAGAACAAATCATTTACAACAGCATCAGCATTTGGTCAAAGCCAGGACAAAAATGGGTTAAACTATATTTCTGAGGCAATAAACTATTTAAAAAAAAGATTGGTAAAACTTCACATATGATCACATTTCCTCTTGTTTATTGTCCCATATGTTTGATGTTATCATACTGCTATATTATGTTTGTTATATCTTGTCACAAATTTGCAGGTTTGATATCTAAACCTAATTTAATATTTAACATTTTATGTTTTCTCTAATTGGCTTTAACTGATAAATTGTTAAATGGTGATTTAATAATATTATTGTTCATCAAGGGAATCATTCAGCAGCTCTTACTCATAGCAGCTTACATGTAGTGTATATCCAGTACATACAATGGTGTTTTCTGTTTTTAATTGTCATTCTTGGTATGCAGTCAGTGTAGTGATTTTTCAGGTCCGGTGTTTTGTGGTGTCAAACATACGGGCCCCATCCCAAGAGCAAGTCACACGGAAACTTCCCATTTCTTGTGCAGATATTTGGGTAATTATGTCTAATGTGATAAATTAATTTAACAATAATAGCCTTTTCACAAATCTCAATTATGATTAAATCAAGCAAATTTTCTCAGTCGCATCAGACATGGGACCATGCATCCTGCTAAATCCTGAATAAATCGCTGGCAAATGATATAATAATTGTTTTCAGGTTGTTGTTTTTTGTTTTTTTTCTTGTTTTTTAAAACTAGTTTTGCGTAATGGTGTAGGTCTAATGCACAAAACTCATCTTATATGACATAGATAAGTGTCTCGGGTATTGAATAACCTCATTGCTGAACATGGTGAAATACGAGCGTATGTCACACAGTTCTCAACATCACATGCTAATTTTTGGTGTAACTCAATACTGGTTTTCAAGGGCAGGATGTATCCCAGTGATAAAACACTTGCCTGAGGCATGGTAGGTCTAGGATCGATCCCCATCATTGGGCCGATTGTGCTATTTCTCATTCCAACCAGTGCACCACAATTGGTATATCAAAGGCTGTGGTATGTGCTATCATGTCTGTGGGATGGTGCTTATAAAAGATCCATTGCTAATAAAACTGTCAAAATTACCAAATGTTTGACATCAAATAGCCGATGATTAACAAATCAATGACCTTTAGTAGTGTTGTTAAACAAAACAACTTTAACTTTAATTGCTGAACTCAGAAACCAGATAAGATGATGAAGTATGAAGTATGCCATACAAAGTGCCATGGGTATTATTGCTGAACTCAGAAACCAGATAAGATGATGAAGTATGCCATACAAAGTGCCATGGGTATTATTGCTGAACTCAGAAACCAGATAAGATGATGAAGTATGAAGTATGCCATACAAAGTGCCATGGGTATTGTATAACCTTATTGCTGAAGTCAGAAACCAGATAAGAGTATGAAGTATGAAGTATGCCATACACAGTGCCATGGGTATTGTATAACCTTATTGCTGAACTCA
Organism: Gigantopelta aegis; assembly: GCF_016097555.1. Lineage (NCBI taxonomy): Eukaryota > Metazoa > Mollusca > Gastropoda > Neomphalida > Peltospiridae > Gigantopelta > Gigantopelta aegis. The sequence continues at coordinate 5,103,564 of NC_054708.1, read as the reverse complement.
AAAACCAAATAAGATGATGAAGTATGAAGTATGCCATACAAAGTGCCATGGGTATTGTATAACCTTATTGCTGAACTCAGAAACCAGATAAGATGATGAAGTATGAAGTATGCCATACAAAGTGCCATGGGTATTATTGCTGAACTCAGAAACCAGATAAGATGATGAAGTATGATGTATGCCATACAAAGTGCCATGGGTATTATTGCTGAACTCAGAAACCAGATAAGAAAGAAGTGTTTTATTTAATGATGCACTCAACACATTTTATTTACGGTTATATGGCGTCAGACATATGGTTAAGGACCACACAGATTTTGAGAGGAAACCCGCTGTCGCCACTACATGGGCTACTCTTCCGATTGGCAGCAAGGGATCTTTTATTTGCACTTCCCACAGGCAGGATAGCACAAACCATGGCCTTTGTTGAACCAGTTATGGATCACTGGTCGGTGCAAGTGGTTTACACCTACCCATTGAGCCTTGCGGAGCACTCACTCAAGGTTTGGAGTCGGTATCTGGATTAAAAATCCCATGCCTCGACTGGGATCCGAACCCAGTACCTACCAGCCTGTAGACCGATGGCCTGCCACGACGCCACCGAGGCCGGTCAAACCAGATAAGATGATGAAGTATGAAGTATGCCATACAAAGTGCCATGAGTATTATTGCTGAAGTCAGAAACCAGATAAGATGATGAAGTATGAAGTATGCCATACAAAGTGCCATGGGTATTGTATAACCTTATTGCTGAACTCAGAAACCAGATAAGATGATGAAGTATGAAGTATGCCATACAAAGTGCCATGGGTATTGTATAACCTTATTGCTGAACTCCGAACCAGATAAGATGATGAAGTATGAAGTATGCCATACAAAGTGCCATGGGTATTGTATAACCTTATTGCTGAACTCAGAAACCAGATAAGATGATGAAGTATGAAGTATACCATACAAAGTGCCATGGGTATTATTGCTGAACTCAGAAACCAGATACGATGATGAAGTTTGAAGTATGCCATACAAAGTGCCATGGGTATTATTGCTGAACTCAGAAACCAGATAAGATGATGAAGTATGCCATACAAAGTGCCATGGGTATTATTGCTGAACTCAGAAACCAGATAAGATGATGAAGTATGAAGTATGCCATACAAAGTGCCATGGGTATTATTGCTGAACTCAGAAACCAGATAAGATGATGAAGTATGAAGTATGCCATACAAAGTGCCATGGGTATTGTATAACCTTATTGCTGAAGTCAGAAACCAGATAAGATGATGAAGTATGAAGTATGCCATACAAAGTGCCATGGGTATTATTGCTGAACTCAGAAACCAGATAAGATGATGAAGTATGCCATACAAAGTGCCATGGGTATTATTGCTGAACTCAGAAACCAGATAAGATGATGAAGTATGAAGTATGCCATACAAAGTGCCATGGGTATTATTGCTGAACTCAGAAACCAGATAAGATGATGAAGTATGAAGTATGCCATACAAAGTGCCATGGGTATTGTATAACCTTATTGCTGAAGTCAGAAACCAGATAAGATGATGAAGTATGAAGTATGCCATACACAGTGCCATGGGTATTGTATAACCTTATTGCTGAACTCAGAAACCAGATAAGATGATGAAGTATGAAGTATGCCATACAAAGTGCCATGGGTATTGTATAACCTTATTGCTGAACTCAGAAACCAGATAAGATGATGAAGTATGAAGTATGCCATACAAAGTGCCATGGGTATTGTATAACCTTATTGCTGAAGTCAGAAACCAGATAAGATGATGAAGTATGAAGTATGCCATACACAGTGCCATGGGTATTGTATAACCTTATTGCTGAACTCAGAAACCAGATAAGATGATGAAGTATGAAGTATGCTATACAAAGTGCCATGGGTATTGTATAACCTTATTGCTGAACTCAGAAACCAGATAAGATGATGAAGTATGACGTATGCCATACAAAGTGCCATGGGTATTATTGCTGAACTCAGAAACCAGATAAGATGATGAAGTATGACGTATGCCATACAAAGTGCCATGGGTATTGTATAACCTTATTGCTGAAGTCTGAAGCCTGATCGAATGTTGAACACCGTGAAATATGACCGTTTATTACACACCAGTGTAAGATATTACTCATGTTATAACAATTACTCACTATCTAACTAGTGTAATATTGGCACATGCAGACTGGCGGGGTAATTTGTTTTCTTTGAATTACATTGGTATTCAAACGACATCACTTTGCATCTCACTTTAATCAAATACACTGGGTACATGATGAGTCCTTTTTCCAAACTCTAGAAAATATTGAATGCAAAATTGCTGTTGAAAATGTATTGTTGAGAGATTATTAACATGTCTAACTGTGTTTGTACAAAATAGTGTAATTTAAAAGTGTGCATGGCCATCAATTTAAATTGCAATAAGATAGGCCGTTATATTTGAGCCTAGGCTGTTGTGTACAAAGCCAAAACGATGTCGACCTGCTACTCTTATTTAACGGCCTTATTTATAAAATTTCAGCATCACATCTAGTCAATACTACTTTCATGATGCCTCATTGCTGACTAGCTGTGATGTCATTTACATTTACGTGTGACGTAGATCACTTGCTGACCCAATTCATAGAAAAATAATGTGTAGTAGGTCTCGACATCTGCTTATAATTTTTGCGTTGCAGTTTGTTTGCAGTTGGTTTGTAATAAATAAAATACTAAGCTTGCCTGTCATACTATTTTTATGAAACTCGTGAACAGTGTTGGTATCTGACTTGCTTTCGCTTGTCAGATACCAAAACTGTCCACTTGTTTCATAAAAATGGAATGAGAGGCAAGCTCGTTTAGTATGCTATATATGTCATAGAAAGTGCCATGGGTATTACTATAACCTTATTGCTGAACTCATAAACCTGATCGAATGCTGAACACCGTGAAATATGACCGTATATGTCATAGAAAGTGCCATGCGTATTACTGTAACCTTATTGCTGAACTCAGAAACCTGATCGAATGTTGAATGATAGTCGGTTTTCATTTCTTCTAATAATGGCACTGGACAGTATTGTTTAAAACATGACTATAAGTTAAATGTACCGAAACTGAGATGTATACCCAATTAAAATTTACATATTTTTGGTCAAAATATATGCTTTGGTATGGGTACTTTTTTCCTTATTTTTTTTTTACAAAGCATACCCTTTGTATTAGATGGATTAGATGCAAGATAAACATATTTGTCCTTTATTGACAGGTGATTTTATACACAGTGTCGCAGCAAGTAGGTTGTTTTGTTATTTCCAAGTATTTTTCCTATGGTCATGCAAGGTATATTTTGTTATGTACATATCCGACATATTTGAAGGATCATGTGTACCGTTCTGTTCACTGACTGGTACGTACGGCCAGTGGATAATGGGTACATGAATTGTGTTTAGAAATCTACCTCGTGACTCTAACATAATGACAGTTTCAGGAATAGGTTATTACTCATGTGGGTTACTGGGACAGTGTCTAGCCTGCTGTGTGAGAATAAATAGGAGGTATACCCTGCTCTATTGTGATGATCTAGACTGAATTTTAAAGGAGCTGTGTCTATGATGTTTTCTGCCAAAAAATATTTAATTGATATGTCAAAAAGTTTGTTTGCTTTGTTTAACTACACCACTAAAGCACATCATTGATTACTTGATCATCGGCTACTGGATGTCAAACATTTTGTACTTCTGACACGTATAGTCATTATATATAGAGGAAACCCACTACATTTTTCCTAATACTTGCAGCTATGGTTTAAGAGACATTTATATTTATATACTACTCAAAAGAATTTAAGGGTCAGACGATATTTTCGACATTATTTTCTGAATGTCAATTATATTAGCTAGACCATAATGTCACGCATGGTATTGTTCCATTTTGACGAAAGTGGGTCTAAGCAACCCATAAATGAATTAAAATCCACTGTCATTGACACTGTCGACTAGTTCTAATGGCGAAAACATGCTTACATTTGCACGTAAATTAGGGCGAAAGCGAAAGGTCTGCTAAGTGCCCATAACTTGCTTTTTCACAAAGTGCTTCATTTGCACGCTTTGCATATGTATTCCATGTTCCCAATGCTGAATTTCCGTATAATTGGAGCTTGCGTTCGTGTATGGTGCACACTCCAAATTTGACAATGGTACGACTTCAACTGACTATCGAAGATCGAGGAAGGGCTATTGCTTGGCTTCAGGATGGCAATACGCAAAGAAATGTTGCTCTGAGACTTGGTGTCAGTCAGAGTGTCGTTGGCCGACTATGGCAACGGTACCAAGCAACGAATTCTGTTCGAAATCGTCCACGTTCGGGAAGACCCCGAAGCACTACAAATAGAGAGGACCGCTACATCACCAATATGGCTCTACGTCAATGCACAACCACTGCACGCCGATTACATGACAATCTGCGGACTGCGACTGGAACTCGAGTGTCTGATCAAACCATACGCAATCGTCTGAGAGCCAATAATCTACGCTGCCGTCGCCAGGCTGTTCGACCACCACTCCTACCATGTCACAGAACGGCCAGACATCACTGGTGCACGCTTCATCTGCAGTGGCAACGTGTTCAGTGGGGTCGAGTGATGTTCACTGATGAGTCCATGTTTAGTCTCCAGTTCAACAACGGTCGGGTTCATGTCTACAGACGTCCTGGGGAGCGCTTCGCTGACGTTAACGTTAGACAACGTCACCGGTTCGGTGGTGGCAGCGTCATGGTGTGGGGCGGCATCTCTATCCACCACAGGACCCCCCCTCTATGTGGTGGATGGCAATCTGAATGGAATCTGCTATCTGAATGAGATTATCCGGCCGTTGGTTCTCCCAGGCCTTCAGCAGATTGGCGGCGGGGCAGTTCTGCAGGATGACAATGCCAGACCCCACCGCGCCAGGGTGGTAACAGACTTTCTCAGACAACAAGGTATCGCCAGGATGGATTGGCCAGCATATTCACCTGACTTGGCCCCAATAGAGCACGCCTGGGACGAATTAGGCAGGAGAGTTCGGGATAACCATGCCCCTCCGGCCAACCTTCATGATCTGGGTCAACTTCTTATGGCAGAGTGGCAGGCCATTCCCCAAGAGTTCTTCAGACGTCTGATCAACAGCATGAGGCAACGATGTGTCGAGTGTATTCGCGCCAGGGGTGGATTCACACACTATTAAACGAATGTTCTAATGTGTAAAATCCATGTTTGACAACCTTCAATTTTGACAGCATGTCATGTGACTTTCTTGTATACAGTGATGTTTATTTGTGTTTTTTTTGTAAATATGGAACAATAAATAAAAAAATTGGTGTAGTTTACATCATCAATCTAATACACTCTGAAACTTATTTGGTTATAAATTTTTGACCCTTAAATTCTTTTGAGTAGTATATATTAATATTAAAAATAAATACATATAGTAGTATTTTGGTCCAAACCAGTGTGCTATGAGTAGTATATGGTAAATCCCATGGTATGTGCTGCTGTTTGTAACAAACCCAAGTGGAATCTGCAGTTGTATCTGTAGGAAATATGTCTATTAAAATCTTAAATTACTGAAAATAAAAAAAAGTAATTTTTACCTGTCTGGCGAGTTTTTACTGTCATGCTTGTCCAGTCTCTGTTTTACAAATAATATTATATTAAATCACTGTAACTTAATTATAATAGGAAAAAAGGAAAGACAAATATATATAACCCATCGGCACATTTTAAATGATGGTTGTATCGTGTCTACCATATCACTATCATAACACTTAGGTCAGATAAAGAGGAAACCCACTGCCACTGTATAGTCTTCTCCTACAAATTAGCAGAAAACAACCTTTTTTATATTAGACTTTCCCCATCAAACAGCACATACCACAAGTTTTAATATACCCATTGTGGAGCTCCATGTAGAACATGGAAAAGAGTCCCAAGAGGATGTTCCATCTTACAAACAGTTGCACCTTAGGTGAGCAAGCAATCTACCACTGAGCTTCACTCCAAAACATCCTCAATGTCATTTAATAGTCCTCTTTCCCCTTCTCTCCACATTAAAGTTTAATAATACTTTTTAAAGTAATTTTTATTATTATTCAACAACATTGTGTATGTTAAACATTTTCAATATTAATCCTGCATAAAAATATAATATGAAAGTTGGATTTTTTTTTCATTTTTTTTTTCAGTTAATTATTCTGATTGCTGTGACATGCACATCTTGCAAGATGGATGTGTAGTTTTTATTTTCTGTGTGTTGATTACTCACCTGAGAACGGGAATTCACTGAGATGTCCCATTAACAAACGACTACAAGGGCTGTAGAACCGGAATCACAGAGGACTGATTCACTGTCTGTTCAGGTTCACAAATCATTATTCATTTAGGTCTTGTATAAAACCTGTTTTCTTTTTTTCTTCTTTGCAGTTTTTCTTTTTTCCTTTGTTCCCTATTTTAGTGACATGTAATGATGCACCATGCATGTTTATGGATTACTTCCGAACAAACAGGAAACCTATTTAGTAAGACTCCAAATTGAAATGTCAAAACAAATTAAAAGAAGAAAACAAATTACATCAGATTTTCAGGATATCAAATAAATAAATAAATAAATAAATAATGAGTTAAAGTTATTTTTAATGTTCTTGCTTGGCCAATTAAAAGAAGAAAACAAATTATGTCATATTTTCAGGATATCTAATAAATAAATAGCTACATAGATAGATAGAAGTTATTTCTTAATATTCTTGTTGGGCCAATTAAAAGAAGAAGAAAAATTATGTCAGATTTTCAGGATATTAAATAAATAGCTAGATAGATATATAGATAGATAGATAGATAGATAGATACATGTAGATAGATAGATAGATCTAATGAATGACGAATGGATGGAGGGAGGGAGGGAGGGAGGGAGGGAGAGAGAGAGAGAGAGAGAGAGAGAGAGAGAGAGAGAGAGAGAGAGAGAGAGAGAGAGAGAGAGAGAGAGAGAGAGAGAGAGAGAGAGAGAGAGAGAGAGAGAGAGAGAGAGAGAGACATGTAGATAGAAAGATCTAATGAATGACATATAAGACAGACAGATAGATAGATTGATCTAATGATAGACAGACAGACAGATAAACTAAACTAAATGTTTTAAAGTTCTTGCTGAGTGTTTATATATCTGCTGTGAAGGCCCAGATGAACATCACTGTATTGTCGGATGTTCTGCATCAGTGGCAATAACCTGGTTTGAGCAACATTTTCAATAATACAAGTTAATTAATATATCAATTACATGAAAATGTAAGGTTTTGCTAAGGAATTTCAAGCATTTTTGTCTTCCAATAACATTTTATTTTATTAATAAGTTTTAGACTACATTTACAGGTAGATTGAAAACAAAAACATTAAATTAAAAAAACAAAATCATTGTTTATCATAACTAATATATTAGTTACCAGACTGTCAAATAATAAAAAAAAGATTAATGTCTGAAATTAAAATATAACTTTTAAAAAATTATAAAGTTGTTGTAATTTCTATTTTCAATATTAAAACACTTTTTTTTTTCTTAACTTTTTAAATTAGTACTTTCACCCGTAAAAATAACAACTAAACAAAAAACAAAAAACCCTGATATACGTAATCACCAACATTTCAAAATTCAAAAATAGAACAAATTTTAATAAAAAAAAAATTTAAAGCAAAAAAAAAAAATGAATTTTTCAAACAAATGAACCCTCCCCGCAAAACAAACAAACAAACAAAAAAAACCCCAAAACCCCAATGCTGACATATTTATCATATACCGGTATGTTTATATATTGTTCAATACTTTTGTTTCCAGCTGTTAAATTGAGTTCACTCAAGGTAACTGGCCTCCTTATTTAAGAATTGAGTTTCAGTTCATATATATATGTCTGTCATATGTGGTTCGACAACAAGACCATCCTGAGCTGTTTGTGGGCCACGCTTGTTTACCGCTCACACTTGCTCTCATGCATGAGTGGAGGGCGAGTCAAAGACTCATCATGTGACCAAGTCTTTTCAATGAGCCGCCTTGGTTTACAGGTGTAACTGCAGCCAGTAGCTCCCGTTGCCTTGAGCCAGCCAATCACATCGGCTTGCCTTGGTGTATGTGATTGTATACAAAAGGTGTGCGGTAGGTAGGATATACCTACACACAGGGTGAAGGACTACAGTTTGGAACAACACATTTATATTGTGGTCAAACAAATAGTACAGCAAAATACAGGTATGTTATCAATTTTTATTATTTTCTCTACTGAGTTAAGTGAAAATTTGGCTGTGAGCCAGTTTGTATTTAGATGATATTGATTTTACACTACTGAATATTTGATATCAGCTGATTTCATTAGGTAAGATATACCTACATACAGGGTAAAGGACATTTCATTTTGGAGCAGCATTTATATTGTGAAAATGTTTTTTAATGTTAATCACTTCCTGTACTGGACCATAATTGGGAGTTACTGTAGGCTACTAAGCCAATTTTTATTTAAATAATATTGATGTTATGGTATACATAAAAGATAATAAACAAGTTTACCAGTTATTATCAGATTTATGTCCCTCGTGAAATAATTTTCACTTGTCACGAGCTTTAGCCCCTCATGAAATAATGTTCACTTGTCACGAGCTTTAGCCCCTCATGAAATAATGTTCACTTGTCACAAGCTTTAGCCCCTCATGAAATACTGTTCACTTGTCACAAGCTTTAGCCCCTCATGAAATAATTTTCACTTGTCACGAGCTTTAGCCCCTCATGAAATAATTTTCACTTGTCACGAGCTTTAGCCCCTCATGAAATAATTTTCACTTGTCACGAGCTTTAGCCCCTCATGAAATAATTTTCACTTGTCACGAGCTTTAGCCCCTCATGAAATAATTTTCACTTGTCACAAGCTTTAGCCCCTCATGAAATAATTTTCACTTGTCACAAGCTTTAGCCCCTCATGAAATAATTTTCACTTGTCACAAGCTTTAGCCCCTCATGAAATAATTTTCACTTGTCACAAGCTTTAGCCCCTCATGAAATAATTTTCACTTGTCACAAGCTTTAGCCCCTCATGAAATAATTTTCACTTGTCACAAGCTTTAGCCCCTCATGAAATAATTTTCACTTGTCACAAGCTTTAGCCCCTCATGAAATTATTTCATGAGGGACATAAATTTGATAATAACTGGTACCGAGTTTGTTATTCTGTTTATTACCCCAGCTATTTGAATTTTTTTTAAAGCCTTTATTTTCGATATAGGCTACATCGGCTACATGTCCATGTATATAGAAATGACGTAAACTACTTTTACTGTTCTGGGTATTGCTTTCACTTTGTATTTTATTCACGGTTCACAGATAATTTTCAAAACCAAAAGCTCTATATATTCTGTAAAAAAAACCTATAATGAATTGCAATAAATTACCATTTTATTACAAGTTTAACACTGAAGCCAGAAAGACGTAAACACAAACACTTTAAACTATGTGATGTCATTGTGTGTACTTAGCCAAATCGTGATGATGTCATATTTAGTACCGACAAGGTGATTGGTTTGTTGGCGTCAAATCATCCAATAGTAGTGTATGTTAAACCAGTGCATGATAATCTCTCAGTGAAAAATTATGATTTTTATTTTCCCCGTTATGAGTGCCTGTTGGGTGTATTAATACTGAATACTTGATATCAACTGATTTCATTAAACAAGATATACCTGCATATAGTGTAAAGGAATGTACCTTCTGCAGCATGACATTTATATTGTAAAATATATTACAGTGTAATATAGGAATCTTATCAATTTTGATCATTTCTGTACTGGGTTAATTGGGAGCTTGGACTATTAGTACTGAGCCAGTTTTTATTTAAATGATATTGATTTTATACAACTGAATATTTGATATGGGAAAGTGCATATAAAAGATCCCTTGCTGCTAATGGAAAAATTTAGCAGGTTTCCAAATATTTGACATCCAATAGCTGATGTTTAATTAATCAATGTGCTCTAGTAGTGTCGTTAAACAAAACAAACTTTAACTTTTAATTGGGAGTTTGGGCTAGTGAGCCAAATCTTAGTTTGATGTTATTAATTTTATGCAACTGAATATTTTATATCAGCTATGTTAATCAATGTGCTCCAGTGGTGTCGTTAAAGAAAACAAACGTTTCTCTCTTAACCTTTTCTAGCAAGACCTTTATTTGGTGAAAACAATTACAGTGTAATGTAGGAATATTATCAATTTTGGTAATTTTCTGTACTAGTTGGGTTAACTGAGAGTTTGAGCTACTAGCTGAGTAATTTTTATTTAGATGATATTGAAAGTTCACTACTGAATACATCATATCAGCTGATTTCTGCAGTACAAAATACTGCTAATTTATAACATTTAATGAAATATCTTAAAATATCAGTGAAATAAAAGTGTTATCAGTCACTCAGTAATGATAACACATTTTGGAGTGAAAATTTCACTATTTCACTCTAAAATGTGTTATTGTCACATATAGAAAGTGTTATCTTCACTGTAAGAAAGCCGGAACTATTTTTCTGCTGGCATTTTTAAAATAAAGGTAAATTGCCAAAGTTATATAATAAATAGAAAATTTCATTTTTTTTGTCAGAGATTTATATCTCATCTCGTGAAGTTTGCAGTCATATCATACTCATCGCGAAAGTGTGACTCGTTACATATGATTGCAAACTTCATTCGATGAGATATAAATCATATTTGACAAAAAGCATCAAATATTCTGTGTATTTGAGCTAACTTACAGGTTAACTTTATAATAAAATGAAGAACAGTTATGAGCTGTATGGTTTAAATCTGTTTTACTGTATACTCTTTATTCCTAATAACAAGTAAACAGTGTTATTCCTACTTTTGATTTCAAGTAAGTATACTACAAAGTGTATTGCATAATATCTATGTTAAACATTACAAACTTTATCCTAAAAGAAGGATGCTTTTTTCAGTGCGTACCGGTACACTATGTCACTATTCAAAATAATCGACTCTAATTGCTCCTTTTTCCTTTTAGACATGAAGTAATTTTAATGCAGCATTTTCAGTTCATTTTTTAATAAAATTGAAATGGACTTTATTGGAAATGAAAATATACGTAATATCATCTCCTGATATTTGGCTGCAACTTGGCAAAACATTTATTATCTGATTTTAACTTTACTTTATTATAAAGGTAACCTTATTGTATTAAAATACTGAGAGTCTGTGGTTCGAATCCCCTGAGTGGATTACATATTTTTAGTTTTGTTTAAATATAATGTTTTTTTCATCAGCTTTTAAAATTTATTTCCATTGTCAATAATGACAAGGCAAACCAACAAAAGGAGTTTTTCTCTTTATCTGTTGTTGTTAACTATTTGTTGTTATAGTAATAATCAAATCTCCATTTTTACTTCAAATGTCTAATTTAATTATGGCTAATTTCATGCATTCAAGTGTTTTTACTGGTGTAAGTTATTTGTTTATACTGTATTCGCCCTACACTTACAATTTGACATCCAATAGGCAATGATTAATAAATCAATGTGCTCTAGTGGTGTCGTTAAACAAAACAAACTTCCCTACACTTACAGAGACATACAGACTTACAGAATATGAATTTTAAAAACACCCGTCCCATGCACACACACACACACAATAAGAAAACAAACACTTTATTTTTGATTGACTCTGAACAATGTGGATAGACTCTTAATAGCTCAGCTTTAGCTATGGAGTTTTGAGACATCATGGTCTGTTAACTCCTACAGTGCCTGAAGCTGTCCTATAATTACTGCTGTTTTAAAGTCTTCAGTGAAACCTACAATACCTGAAAATCATGTTATCTACATGACATTGTGTAGATCGATTATTCTGCGTAAGACTACATGTCTAGTTTAGCTTCTTTTAACTTGCCTTAAACCATGCTACTTGTACAATATCAAATCTTTTACATGTATATATTATTATAATAAACTTGTAAGGTCAGTCGACCTCGTACAGGAAAGAAAAGAAAGGAATATTTAGTTATAACAAAGCCTCAGCACGTTTCTAAACCGGGTTATATTTTGACACTTGGTCTAGAAAGTAAAAGAAAGCTGTTGCTACCACATATGCTATTCTTACTGAATAGCAGCAAGCAATATTTTACACACACTTTCCATAGATAATACAGCACATACACACGGCCTGTGAAGTGTATTAAATTTTGAATTTGAAAGTGAAGAGGCCACTGTCAATGAGATAGCCCAGGCGATGAAGATATGAGGGCCCAAGAGGCTTAAATGTGTTATGATATCAGATGTTCATATGCTCCTGAGAATTTGTTTGATAATAATAATAACAGGGATACTGTATGGGGGGCATGGATATACACACACTCCCCATTCCACAATCCCACAGGTATATAAACGTTGCGGGTTACTTGGCTAGGACAAACACCCTGATGAGTCCATGAAAGGAAACCAATCTAGTGACTTCCTTCAACTCTCTGTGACCTCTTTACAAAGGCCACCTGATGATTTATCAGTATTTCGAAAGTGTGCTAAATTGTTGTTGCCGTAATTAAATATTTCTTTTCTGTACACGTTTGTGATATGTGGCACCCTAAGGGGTCTGGTCTCACCCACCCCTGCAATTTCCATTGATTGTCCCTGTACTTTATTGACAGAGTTGAGCAAGTCAGCTGTATAAACCTGAGGAAGAACACTTTTAGCACACTTAATTGTTGAATTGTCACTCTCTTCGGCTGCTTTGTGAAATGTTTATCCAATTTGAAAACAAATATTTTATTTGTTTATTGTTCAACTGAAAATAACTTGGTGAAGTTTGTGGTTAAGCCTGAAGAATGCTTTTCCAGTGTTTAGAATGGTTTAAATGCCACATGTATGCTGGAAATGGTGATACAGAATTTATTTCAATTTTCTTAATGCAAATTATTTTGTTTTGTTTTGTTATATTTTTATTTATTTTAGTTGACTTCATCTTACTTCACCTCACTTCACTTCATTTCCTACCTCACCTTACTTTTTATTATTGTTTTTATCATCATCATCATCATCATCATCATCATCATCATCATCATCATCATCATCATCACCTTCATCTTCACTATCATCATCATTATCAACAACAACAGTACCACCACCACCATCATTATCAACAGCACCAGCACCATCATCATTATCAACAGCACCAGTACCATCATCACCATCATCATCATCATGATAATATTCTTCTTCTCTCTCTCTCTCTCTCTCTCTCTCTCTCTCTCTCTCTCTCTCTCTCTCTCTCTCTCTCTCTCTCTCTCTCTCTCTCTCTCTCTCTCTCTCTCTCTCTCTCTCTCTCTCACACACACACATACATATACACACTGCAGAGGTTTTAAGAAGTAGTGTGAAGCAGCATAGGTGGATTTTATGAAGAGTCTGGATTTGAGTCACTAGACATTTTCAACTTTGCTATCTCGCAATGACATGCAAATTGACTTGTGAGGATGATGCAGTGGTTTTTGAGAGAGCTTAAGCAAGCTTTATGGATTGGTCTCCAGGATGAGTGTTTTATTGTGACTTGTCCAGATTTGTGTCTACGAGTGTGTCATCACTTGTCCTGATTTCAGTCTAGGAGAGTGATCCATCACTTGTCCAGATTTCAGTCTAGGAGAGTAATCCATCACTTGTCCAGATTTCAGTTTAGGAGTGTGATCCATCATTTGTCTAGATTTCAGTCTAGGAGTGTGATCCATCACTTGTCCAGATTTCAGTCTAGGAGAGTGATCCATCATTTGTCTAGATTTCAGTCTAGGAGTGTGATCCATCACTTGTCCAGATTTCAGTCTAGGAGTGTGTTTCATCACTTGTCCACATTTCAATCTATAGGAGTGAAACACACTTGTCCTGATTTCAGTCTAGGAGAGTGATCCATCACTTGTCCACATTTCAGTCTAGGAGATTGATCCATCACTTGTCCAGATTTAATTCTAGGAGATTGATCCATCACTTGTCCACATTTCAGTCTAGGAGAGTGTTTCATCACTTGTCTTGATTTCAATCCAGGAGAGTATTTGATCACTTTTCCAGATTTCAGTCTAGAAGAGTAATCCATCACTTGTTCAGATTTCAGTCTAGGAGAGTGATCCATCACTTGTTCAGATTTTAATCTAGGAGAGTGTTTCATCACTTGTCCAGATTTCAGTGTAGGAGTGTATTTTATTACTTGTCCACATTTCAGTCTAGGAGATTGATCCATCACTTGTCCACATTTCAGTCTAGGAGATTGATCCATCACTTGTCCACATTTCAGTCTAGGAGAGTGATCCATCACTTGTCCAGATTTTATTCTGGATTTCTGTCTAGGAGTGTGATCCATCACTTGTCCAGATTTCAGTCTAGGAGTGTGTTTCATCACTTGTCCACATTTCAATCTATAGGAGTGTGTTTCATCACTTGTCCAGATTTCATTCTAGGAGATTGATCCATCACTTGTCCACATTTCAGTCTAGGAGATTGATCCATCACTTGTCCAGATTTAATTCTAGGAGATTGATCCATCACTTGTCCACATTTCAGTCTAGGAGAGTGTTTCATCACTTGTCTTGATTTCAATCCAGGAGAGTATTTGATCACTTTTCCAGATTTCAGTCTAGAAGAGTAATCCATCACTTGTTCAGATTTCAGTCTAGGAGAGTGATCCATCACTTGTTCAGATTTTAATCTAGGAGAGTGTTTCATCACTTGTCCAGATTTCAGTGTAGGAGTGTATTTTATTACTTGTCCACATTTCAGTCTAGGAGATTGATCCATCACTTGTCCACATTTCAGTCTAGGAGATTGATCCATCACTTGTCCACATTTCAGTCTAGGAGAGTGATCCATCACTTGTCCAGATTTTATTCTGGATTTCTGTCTAGAAGTTTGTTCTACTAAGTGCCTTTATGATGGACTAAAAATGTTTACCAATTCTATTCAATGCTTCATGTTGTCAGGCCATGGTATGTACTGTCCTGTGTGAAAAAGTATATATAAAATATTTCTTACTGCTTTTCAGCAGTAGTAGTCTGCATATGTAGCCTAGCCTGTCTCTGCCTCTCTCTCTCTCTCTCTCTCTCTCTCTCTCTCTCTCTCTCTCTCTCTCTCTCTCTCTCTCTCTCTCTCTCTCTCTCTCTCTCTCTCTCTCTCTCTCTCTCTCTCTCTCTCTCTCTCTCTCTCTCTCTCTCTCTCTCTCTCTCTCTCTCTCCCTCCCTCCCTCCCTCCCTCCCTCCCTCCCTCCCTCTCAATCTCCCTCCCTCTCTCTTTTAACCAATTTAAGTGTCAAAATAACCATTTGATGAACACCATATATGTATCATCACAGTTTAAAATCTGTTTTTTCTTTTTCTGTCTATGATGAGACTATAAAGAGGCTAATGAACAACCACAGGCTTAAATGAACAACCACAGGCATCCATTTGGTTATACACCGGCCTCGGTGGCGTCATGGTTAGGTCATCGGTCTGCAGGCTGGTAGGTACTGGGTTCGGATCCCAGTCGAGGCATGGGATTTGTAATCCAGATACTGACTCCAAACCCTGAGTGAGTACTCCGCAAGGCTCAATGGGTAGGTGTAAACCACTTGCACCGACCAGTGATCCATAACTGGTTCAACAAAGGCCATGGTTTGTGCTATCCTGCCTGTGGGAAGCGCAAATAAAAGATCCCTTGCTGCTAATCGGAAAGAGTAGCCCATGTAGTGGTGACAGCGGGTTTCCTCTCAAAATCTGTGTGGTCCTTAACCATATGTCTGACGCCATATAACTGTAAATAAAATGTGTTGAGTGCGTCGTTAAATAAAACATTTCTTTCTTTCCATTTGGTTATATTTTAAGCTCCTTTGTTAGTCGTTAACAAGTGAAAAAGCCAAACCTTTTCCCAGTGAGCCAGCGACTTGGCTTGGTTGATCCACCCAGCCTGAGAGCAGGTTTTTTTGTTTGTATTGTATAGAGAATATTAAACATTAAATATTTATCACTGTATTGTGCATTGAATAATATAATACCTCAACTGGCTTATCCCACCAAACATCTGCTGCAGCTATATATAAACTGAATAGTGTTTTGTTGTGTTCAAACAAACTATATCAATACATGGCCTGGGAATGTATTTTGTAGGTCTCTGGATAGACATTACATACGTACATGTATGTATGTATTTGTAGAAACAATGGGAGAAAAAAGTTTACTATATGTATGTGATCTTAACTGGCTTATAAATGTGGTTTGTTGATCTGTGATATATGATGATGATAGTAAGACCACATAACAAAATTACCCATTACTTGGCTAACATGACAAAGCTACATTTTTATTCTCCCCAGTCATTTAATATAGTATAAACTGACCTGTATTAAGCAGCCACCTGTGTTAAGAGGCCACATTTTTATTCTTCCTAATCATCTTATATAGTATAAACTGACCTGTATTAAGCAGCCACCTGTATTATTTAGACCACATTTTTATTCTCCCAAATTATCTAATATAGTATAACTGACCTGTATTAAGCAGCTACCTGTCTTTAAAGGCCATGTTTTCATACTCCTTTTGGTGGCTGCTTTGTGCATGCAGTTTGACTGTAGTTCTTTGCCTCAAACAAGAAAAGAATGTTTTGTATGTGACATCCCAGTACATTGTTTAATCAGTGATTATTAAAACCAGATTATTTCTTATATTATTTAGTGTAAAAAAAAAAAAATACTTGGAATGAATTAGCCACACAGAATCGTCTGTATACAGTAGGATACACCAGTGATAACAACTAATGTTTACAATATGAAACGGTCATGCAGTGTATGGAGATCTGTTTTATTGACCATCACACATCAATAATGTTGTCTGATACACATCATTATATACGTGTATGTACACATCCGTTTGTTCTTACAGTTGGCTCCTTGACACTGGTAGTGTCATTGAAAGAATAGTTTTTATTTGTCATCTTAAAAAACCCAAATTAATTACTTTAAAGATTATAGTGGTGCATTTTGATTGATTATGAAAAAAACCCCAACATAACTTGAAATTTAAAAAATAATAATAAATATTGATAGTTTCATTAAAACAATAATTTGTATTTGTCATCATAAAGAGAAAAAACTAATTAATTATTTTAATAAAAGATTATATAATGGCAGATTTTTAATGATTATATTAAGGTAGGTAAAAAAAGACGCATAACTTGCAAAAAAAAAAAAAATCATTTTAATTTCTGTTGAGTGAAGGTTTTAGTCTATTGGCTGCATGTGTATACACAGTGTATTCACTGAGTGATTAAATTTCTCTCTGGGTTCAAGCATGCAGTCTGGGTATACACACCTCAGTTAAGAAGGAAGGAAGGAAGGAAATGTTTTATTTAACGATGCACTCAACACATTTCATTTACGGTTATATGGCATCAGACATACATGTATGGTTAAGGACCACAGATATTGAGAGAGGAAACCCGTTGTCACCACTTCATGGGCTACTCTTTTCGATTAGCAGCAAGGGATCTTTTATATGCACCACCCCACAGGCAGGATAGTACATACCATGGCCTTTGTTACACCAGTTGTGGAGCACTGGCTGGAACAAGAAATAGCCCAATGGGTCCACTGATGGGGATCGATCCCAGACCGACAGCGCATCAAGCGAGCACTGTACCACTGAGCTACTTCAGTTAAGAAGTCCGTATAGTGGCCTTACATTATACCACCCCACTGGCTGATTAAATCTCTCTCTGGGTTCAGGCGTGCAGTCTGGATATAAGCTGGTCACTTGACGGTAGAAGGGACAAGCCAGTAATGAGCTCACATTTTGACCAGGAGGATAAGCACTGCAGGTAACGGTGCTCATACAGGTTTATAGCTACAATATGTACAATGCCATTAATATCTGAACAATTAATAATATTCAATACTTGCACAAGATACAATGCACGCCTGTCTTGGACACATCCGCCAGGAAATTCAGAGAATGTGCCTAACGTAAGACAGATGTGCTTGAACCTTCAGTGGATGTAAGCATGTGTCAAATGGTTGATTGATTGTGCAATAAACAAGAATATATATATATATATATATATATATATATATATATATATATATATATATATATATATCGTTAAAAGTGTATGTTTATCTCTACATGAATTGCTCTCACTCATCAGATGTAGATTTAATTACACCGTCAACGGAAAGCTGATGACGTAATGGACTCTGTGACGTCGAGGTTACGTCACTATGCAGGTCTATAGGTGATGTGTGGTATGCGCACAGAAGGTATTTGCGTCTGTGTCAACATGCTGATACGAGTTCATTCTTGGAGTTCAGTGTGCTGGTTTCAGGTTTATACATTATGAAAAGTTTTTCCTTCAGGCAGAGGTTACATCTTTTGCTCGCTGGAGAGTATGGCTTTGCTTTGGATAAAATTTTCCACTTAATGGTGTATGGGGTGAATCTATCCTTCAGTGTCCAAATGTACTGACTTAGCGCTGTTAATTGCGTTCTTCTGTGTTGCGTTTTAAAAACTGCTCATGTGCGTGGTATATCTCGTCTTAAATGTGTTCTCGGTCAAACCAACGTATGTTTCTTGCTTGTTGTCATCGAGTGTATTAACGGTAGCTTGATATATTACTCCTTTTTGCAAGCATTTACCCTCAAGTGGACATTCAGCTCTTCGTCTACAGTTGCATTCTCTGGAGGGAACGGCGTCTTTGTCTCTGTGTTGTTGAAGTAGAGTTTTGTTATGCGCTGAAATTATTTTCCCAACATTAGGCATGCAGCTATAGCTAATTTTAACGGTGTTTCGATTTATAATTTTGTGGAGAGGGTTGGTTTTTTTGGGAAAGCACTCATCGATTAATCTGAGGAACTGGTGAAACCTCTCAAAACGTGAAAAACATTCTAGGCCCATATACATGTAGCTGAAATTTTGTAGGTATTTAGGCCCACCAGGGGATTGATCGTATTAAAAAATTGTGTTTATAGGTTATGTGTATCACAAATGTTGTATTGTATGTCAGTTTCTATGAAATTTACAAGTGAAAACTCTTGAAATTCTAAATTTAATTTCTGCTGCCTATCTATATAAAAGTGTCAAAATATTGAATTAATCCGCTGCTTCCTTCTAGAGGAATTGGGATGTCTAATGTTAAGTCACGCCCATTTCATGCAATGTTTTCATTTTTATAACATGAAAATCAGTGTACGTCGAGAAGTTTTGAAGTTACGGCAATATTGTTTTCACTGTTGTAATCTACTCCTTACGGCGTAATAAACTGTTGATTTACATTTTTTAATTTTTGAAATTTTTCAGATTGATTTTGTAAATGAAAGCTGCACATATTTCCGCAGTTTGTATCTTTAAATCTATTAAGGTGACAGAAATAAAATTTATATGTTAGGATTAATCATTTACTGCTTTATTAACGTGTGAAACATGTTAATATGGCAAGACATTTAATGAAATAGCCTAAACAAAATACATCCTGCATGCATGGCTACTTTCAATTTGTTGATATGCGCTGGGCAGTAAGAGGTCATTAAACTATGTTTGTCTAATGCAGTAATAACAACAACAAGATGTTCATGGGTAAACTGGTTGCTTTATTCCCGGCATAAAAGCCCATTGCATTATACTGCCCATCAAAAAGATGCCGTAGGAATCTAAGCTCCCATCTATCTACTACATGTATATCTATATTCCTAAGACTAATCTTTACTAAAAAACATTTTTTCATAACATACATAATTAAACATAGAGAAGTACAAATATATATATATATATATGCTAATAATAATAATATGGTGTGGGTGGGTGGGAGATTAAATATTCTTCATTCTATGCTAGCGCTAAATACCACAAGACTAAGCGCGGCAGTCGTGCTATCTTACATGTAGTTACCACGCCGTATACCAGGCCTCTGATTGGCTGCATCTACAGTGTCCAAGATGTTACCAATGCCAGGACATCGCAGCTTCCCGCCATGCACCCGGCATCTGATTGGCTGGTTCTCATCTGACCCTGATTACCCTCGTGCCAGATGGTCGGTGACCGCACGCCGTTTAAACCGTAATTAGTGTTTAATTACTTACGATATCAACAGCTAGCCCCAGTCTTAAAGGAATAGTAAACTCAAATATGAGTATCGGGTTTTATGTGTGTGGGTTTTTTTTTAAAGTATTAATTATTGTTGTTTGCAAATTAAGTTCTGGGACGATTTGGCTGAAATAAAGTAGTTGGTTAGGTGACAGTGTGTGCGTATATGCGGGTTGGGTGTGGGGAGTAATTATTGATGTAATTAAATAATGTATAAATATGTCTGAGTAATGTACAGCTATTACAGCTTGGGAATCTGTCATTACCGCATGCGTTTAAACCGTAATTAGTGTTTAATTACTTACTTAAACTATGTTTGTCTAATGCAGTAATAACAACAACAAGATGTTCATGGGTAAACTGGTTGCTTTATTCCCGGCATAAAAGCCCATTGCATTATACTGCCCATCAAAAAGATGCCGTAGGAATCTAAGCTCCCAATCTACCCACAAACAAGTAGCCAGTAGGGGTACTTTAGAATAATTATTACGTTGTAGGCCATAGTTTTTTGTGTATATCTAAACTGTTATTCTATGGCATTAAAGGTAGAGATTTAACTAAAACAGTCATAGCGGCGAGTCGGGACTGGAACGGCACCTCCACGTAGGCCAGATAGGCATCGCTTTTCCAATCACCTAACATTTTTATCCATTCAGTAGGCAGTCCAGCTTGAAGGGCCAAAGTTGCCCCACCCCTGCGAAATGAATGCCCGGTGTACTGATACCCTGGATATCCAATATCCGTTAATACCTTCCTAAGTTTGCCAAAGAAGGAACTATATAGTAAGGGGCTAATTCTAGTGGACGTGTGGCTTAAGAAAGCTGGAGCATGACTGTTTGGTACGTTGGCCAAAGAGAAGGCTCGCATCAGGGCCGATACTGCACACACGGGGTGACTCGGCAAATAGGGGAGGGGTATAGAGAGGACCCGCTCCTTAAACTGTATAGTCTTTGTTAAGCGCAGTGACATAACAGCTCCCCAGTGATAAAAGGTAAAGGCCGCCCTGGTTGGGTAGCGTAATTGATTAAAATCTTCGGACTTTTCCGGTAGTAAGTTAGATTTCTGTAGCAGTGCATAAAACGCCGTGAGACACACTGCCCAGAACATAGCATCATCCAAACATTGCATATCAAGCCTTTCATAAATTTGGCACAAAATAGCTGGGGTAATAGGTAGTTTTCTAGACACCGCATCACCCTTTTGTCGTTTGATGCCCGATAAGGTCGTTTTCAAAATATAGTTATCTTGCAGTGGGCTAGGAAACCCGCATTCCTTATGAGTGTGTTGAATAATAATATTAAGATATTGTTTGCTAGATGAAAATTTCAGTGTTCGAGCTAGAAAGGTGGCATATCTAGCCACGAGTACCGGTGACGCCGGCACTGATTCATATCCTAATAGACAGCAAAACTTATAGTACGCCCGTCGATGGGTGCCGTATGTCTTTTTGGTATTATCCGAGAAGGCAGAAGCTCTGAAGTTTGCGAGTTCGCTATCCAATGCTTCCTCCAAAACCACTTGATCACCTGTGAAAGGAGAAAACTCAGAGTAGAAGAGGACATGTGATTGTATAATAAATGCACTGGTGTTATTGGCTGAACATGCGACAGCCCTACCAACTGGCTACACCAACTGAACACGTTTGTTGGGCTATGTATTCTAGATATTAAGTCCGCTACAATATTCAGTTTTCCCTGTATATGTATAGCTTTTAGATAAAAGTTGTTTAACGATGACAACCAAAATAACTCCCTTAGAGCATGCATGGTATTAGGGTTCTTTGAAGTTCCTTTATTTATTGCCGCTCTTGCAGTAATACTGTCTGTATATATTATCACCCGCTTATTGCACCACAGGTGGCCCCACCGTCGGGCCGAGAACAGTATTGCTAGGATTTCCTTATTGTTTATATGGAGTGTGGAAACTACTGGGAAATCTTTGTGAAAGTTTACGTAAAACCAGTCGTTATTATATGTTCCACCACATCCCTCCAAACAAGAATCCGTGTGCACTGTTATTACCGCTTTATTGTCCAGGAAAAAACTCTTCCCATTAAAACGTTTTAGAAACTTTTCCCACCAAGTAATATCGCGCCGAAATTCATCACTTAAAATTGCCTTGTGATGAGGTTGCTGCATATTTGAGATAGCGTCGAGAATGCGCCGAAGGAATGTTCTCCCCCCGCGGACCACGTTGCCTGCAAAGTTGAGTTTTCCTGCCAAACTCTGTAGTTGCCTTTTTGTTGCTCTTTTCTTGTTAAAGAAGTCACTGAGCAACTGCTGAAGTTCCTAAATTTTTGCGCCAGGTAACTCCATAGTGAGGGTTTTAGAGTCGAGAACAATGCCAAGGAAAGTTATACATTGGGTGGGACCAACAACCTTTCTCCAATTTATCAGAAATCCCAGTTTGCGAAGGAGGGCTAGGAGGATGTTTAAGGCTTCTTGACATTCGTTGTACGTTTCGCAAATTAAAAGAAAATCGTCCAGATAGCATACAGATCCTGTATATCCTTTTTTGATCATCATGCGTCGTACGGACTGGGTGATACGATGGAATATTCCAGGTGATGCACTGCTGCCAAAGGGTAGACGAGTGTCATACATATAGGTGGTATGACAGTCGCCTGAAAACTTCCATTTTAAACCTGTTGCAGAATAACATTCTCGGTGTATCGGAACTGAACGGTATGCTGCTTTTAAATCGACTTTTGCCATAAAAGAGTTTTGTTTTATTTCTTTAGTAGCTTGTTCAACTGTTTGGAAAGTTTGTTTTTCTATTGTGACATAATCATTGACAGCATTTCCTAGAGGTCTTGAACAGTCATGAATAATGCGTATTTCTGTTGTGCCCAGTTTTGGTATAGCTCCCAGGGCACTCACTATAATAGGTTTCACGGAGGTTATGACATAATTCCCCTCTGCCAGTTCAGTGTTTATTTGTGCTTCAACTGCCAGTCTGTTGCTAGTCGCCGATTCGTAGTTTTCACAGTTGACATTTTTATGTGTTGACCCCACGTCTGTAATCCTGAAGCCATTGCGAATACCCTCAATAATAAAATCCTTATCTGCATCGTTCTCGAGTTCTGTGTCCCACACATCTAAACAATTACGTAATTGACAGACATTTAATGCTGGATCCGCGGGGTTAATGCGTTTTTTGGCTCGGCATTTCCAGTGTTGTGCTGATGTTGAGGGTGTCCTGCCACCTTGCAAATTAAACACACGTGTCTAAATTTACACTGTCCACCAAACGTACAGCCGGTACCCATATTGTACTGCAGGCACGGCTCATCAGTCTGTTGGAACCGCCTGTTGTGCTGATTACCGATCGCGTACTGTTGTCGTAAAGAATCTCCCACACGTGCATGCGTCGACATCTTGTTCCGCAATATTATTGTAGACAGATGTTGGGAATCTGCACCCCAGGGAAATTTATAATTCACCTGCAGATATCTGTATTCTCTGTCATACAGTAACACAGAGGGCCATTCAAAGCGTTCCGCGAACTCGAATATTTTTACTGTATATGCCATGTAATTGTCCATCTCAAGACCAGATAATTTCCCCTTGTTTTTTAAGGCATACATAATTCTTGTGTTGGCGGCCCCCCATTGTTCTAGCGTCACCGATTCTAGGCGGGGTCATTAGACTCAAAATATTCTTCATTCTATGCTAGCGCTAAATACCACAAGACTAAGCGCGGCAGTCGTGCTATCTTACATGTAGTTACCACGCCGTATACCAGGCCTCCGATTGGCTGCGTCTACAGTGTCCAAGATGTTACCAATGCCAGGACATCGCAGCTTCCCGCCATGCACCCGGCATCTGATTGGCTGGTTCTCATCTGACCCTGATTACCCTCGTGCCAGATGGTCGGTGACCGCACGCCGTTTAAACCGTAATTAGTGTTTAATTACTTACGATATCAACAGCTAGCCCCAGTCTTAAAGGAATAGTAAACTCAAATATGAGTATCGGGTTTTATGTGTGTGGTTTTTTTTTTAAAGTATTAATTATTGTTGTTTGCAAATTAAGTTCTGGGACGATTTGGCTGAAATAAAGTAGTTGGTTAGGTGACAGTGTGTGCGTATATGCGGGTTGGGTGTGGGGAGTAATTATTGATGTAATTAAATAATGTATAAATATGTCTGAGTAATGTACAGCTATTACAGCTTGGGAATCTGTCATTACCGCATGCGGTTAAATTTATTTTTGTTATTATTATTATTATTTAAATAATTTACAATATTTTAGGTATTAATTGCCATGACCGTACCAGTAAGTTAAAGCATGAATAAAATAGTAAGAAGAAGTTGATAGCTTTGGAGTTTTGGCACATAAAGTTT
Organism: Gigantopelta aegis; assembly: GCF_016097555.1. Classification (NCBI taxonomy): domain Eukaryota; kingdom Metazoa; phylum Mollusca; class Gastropoda; order Neomphalida; family Peltospiridae; genus Gigantopelta; species Gigantopelta aegis. The sequence goes on along the minus strand of NC_054708.1, from coordinate 5,079,079 downwards.
CTACAATGTTAGAGGCTGTTATATAAGAATTAATTTTTATATAACACTAATGAAACTTATAATACACTGTATGTGAAGGCCATGCTGTTTGTAAATCTATTATTATGTTTAAGAAAACAACAACAAAAACCCATGATAAACATGGGCCAAATTACACAGCCATCCCATCCATCCATCAATCCATCCATTCATCCATCCACTAATCCATCCATCCATCCATCCATCCATCCATCCATCCATCCATCCACCCACCCATCCACCCATCCCATCCATCCATCCATCCATCCATCCATCCATCCATCCATCCATCCATCCACCAATCCATTAATCCATCCACCAATCCATCACTCCATTCATCCATTCATTCATTCATTCATTCATTCATTCTTTCATTATTTCATTATTTCATCCATCCATCCATCCATCCATCCATCCATCCATCCATCCATCCATCCATCCATCCATCCATTCATTAATTTATTTGTTTATCCATTCATTCATTCAGTTAAGAATTGTCTATTATTTTGTTTACATTCATCAAGGCGAAGCCTTTCTCACATAAGTTTGTGGGTGATTTTTTTGTTATTCAAACCCAGATGAACGTAAAAGAAATAACAGACAATACTTAGAATTAAAGTTGAATTATACTTGCTAATAATAACACTAAAACCTCAAACTTTATTTTGAATTATTTTTGGTCCATAAACAATGACACTCAATGAAACAACTTGCCCATATAAAATGACGTCATCAGATATGATATTTCCTGACGATGTAATTTTTACGTTCATCAAGAAATGAACAAACTCCCGTTGCTATGTCTGGACCTATGAGATGATGTTATGTTGGAATGAATGTAACAGAAATTTAATTATTGACTCATATATTCATTTATTCAGATATATATTGTTGCTTTTCAGTAAGAAGACAGTACTGAGGAGATCAAAGACTAACGATGTGGTTACCTGTTCAGGTAGCTGTGGTCATTCTGCTTGGGACCGTGGCCTCTCAGTCGTATCCTGGTAAGTATTAATACAGTCAGGGAGTGAGACGTAGCTCAGTTGGTAGAGTGCTCGCCTCAAGTACTTGGATCATAGGATCAAACCTCCTCTATGGACCCATTATTTTGTTAGTTTTTTGTTTTCCCATTCCAACCAATGTTCCACAACTGGTATTTCAAAGGTCATGGTATATGCTGTCCTGTTTTTGGAATCCCTTGTTGCCAATGGAAAAATACTGTAGATATCCTCTGAATGTCATGTGTTAGAATTACCAAATGTTTGATATCAAATAGCTCATGATTTTTAATGTTCTCTAGTGGTGTTGTTAAACAAAACAAACTATAACCAACTTTAATACAGTTATTATATTATAATTCTGGTTTATTCTTAATTGTGTCAAATAATAATACAGTTAATTTGTTATATTCTGTTTGGCACTGTGGGTCTGCTGTTTAATTATTTTATTATATTCTGTTTGGCACTGTGGGTCTGCTGTTTAATTATTTTATTATATTCTGTTTGGCACTGTGGGTCTGCTGTTTAATTATTTTATTACATTCTGTCTGGAACTGGGACCTCACAGCTAATGGTAATAGTAATGGCAGTAATGATTATACAGTAACAAGTTGATTATATGCACATTATATCATGAACAATACAGTATGTTCTTGCATTCAGTGATATTAACCATCAATCGGAAGTTACATCTTAGAGCTTGTTCAGAGGTGGCATTTAGCTTAGTCGGTGGAGTGCTCGCCTGAGGTGCTTGCATCGCAGGATCGAACCACCTCAGTGGATCCATTTAACTGATTGGGTTTTTTCTCGTTCCAACCAGTGCACCACAACTGGTCAAAGGTCGTGGTATGTGCTTTCCTATCTTTGGGAAGGTGCATATAAAAGATCCCTTGCTGCATTAGTAAAAATGTAGCGGATTTCCTCTGATGACTACGAGTCAAAATTACCAAATGTTTGACATCCAGTAGCCGATGATTAATTAAACAATGTGCTCCAGTGGTGTTGTTAAACAAAACAAATAAACGTTTTAGAGCTTGTTCACACTGGATGTGGTGCAGTATGGCATGGTGCTTGCAGTGCAACTACAGAAAGTAAATCCACTATTTCCATGAGAACATAAGAGAAGGAGTGCATGCATCCAGTGCTAAAGTTAAAGTAAGTTTTGTTAAACAACACTACTACAGAACATTCATTTGTTTAATCATCATTTGTTGGATGTCAAACATTTGGTAATTTTGATGTGTAGTTTCAGAGAGGAAACACGAAACATTTTTCCATCAGTAGAAAGGGATCTTTTATATGCACCATCCCACAAACAGGATGGCACATAGGCGGCCTACCACAGGTAGATCCTAGACCAACCATGCATCAAACAAGTGCTTTTATAACTGGGTTACATCGTGTCTTCTTGCCCACTAAACAGGGTAATCCAGCTTTTATAACTGGGTTACATCCTGTCTTCTTGCCCACTAAACAGGGTAATCCAGCTTTTATAACTGGGTTACATCGTGTCTTCTTGCCCACTAAACAGGGTAATCCAGCTTTTATAACTGGGTTACATCCTGTCTTCTTGCCCACTAAACAGGGTAATCCAGCTTTTATAACTGGGTTACATCCTGTCTTCTTGCCCACTAAACAGGGTAATCCAGCTTTTATAATGGGTTACATCCTGTCTTCTTGCCCACTAAACAGGGTAATCCAGCTTTTATAACTGGGTTACATCCTGTCCTCTTGCCCACTAAACAGGGTAATCCAGCTTTTATAACTGGGTTACATCCTGTCTTCTTGCCCACTAAACAGGGTAATCCAGCTTTTATAACTGGGTTACATCCTGTCTTCTTGCCCACTAAACAGGGTAATCCAGCTTTTATAACTGGGTTACATCCTGTCTTCTTGCCCACTAAACAGGGTAATCCAGCTTTTATAACTGGGTTACATCCTGTCTTCTTGCCCACTAAACAGGGTAATCCAGCTTTTATAACTGGGTTACATCCTGTCTTCTTGCCCACTAAACAGGGTAATCCAGCTTTTATAACTGGGTTACATCCTGTCTTCTTGCCCACTAAACAGGGTAATCCAGCTTTTATAACTGGGTTACATCCTGTCTTCTTGCCCACTAAACAGGGTAATCCAGCTTTTATAACTGGGTTACATCCTGTCTTCTTGCCCACTAAACAGGGTAATCCAGCTTTTATAACTGGGTTACATCCTGTCTTCTTGCCCACTAAACAGGGTAATCCAGCTTTTATAACTGGGTTACATCGTGTCTTCTTGCCCACTAAACAGGGTAATCCAGCTTTTATAACTGGGTTACATCCTGTCTTCTTGCCCACTAAACAGGGTAATCCAGCTTTTATAACTGGGTTACATCCTGTCTTCTTGCCCACTAAACAGGGTAATCCAGCTTTTATAACTGGGTTACATCCTGTCTTCTTGCCCACTAAACAGGGTACCGGTAATCCAGCTTTTATAACTGGGTTACATCCTGTCTTCTTGCCCACTAAACAGGGTAATCCAGCTTTTATAACTGGGTTACATCCTGTCTTCTTGCCCACTAAACAGGGTAATCCAGCTTTTATAACTGGGTTACATCCTGTCTTCTTGCCCACTAAACAGGGTAATCCAGCTTTTATAACTGGGTTACATCCTGTCTTCTTGCCCACTAAACAGGGTAATCCAGCTTTTATAACTGGGTTACATCCTGTCTTCTTGCCCACTAAACAGGGTAATCCAGCTTTTATAACTGGGTTACATCGTGTCTTCTTGCCCACTAAACAGGGTAATCCAGCTTTTATAACTGGGTTACATCCTGTCTTCTTGCCCACTAAACAGGGTAATCCAGCTTTTATAACTGGGTTACATCCTGTCTTCTTGCCCACTAAACAGGGTAATCCAGCTTTTATAACTGGGTTACATCCTGTCTTCTTGCCCACTAAACAGGGTACCGGTAATCCAGCTTTTATAACTGGGTTACATCCTGTCTTCTTGCCCACTAAACAGGGTAATCCAGCTTTTATAACTGGGTTACATCCTGTCTTCTTGCCCACTAAACAGGGTAATCCAGCTTTTATAACTGGGTTACATCCTGTCTTCTTGCCCACTAAACAGGGTAATCCAGCTTTTATAACTGGGTTACATCCTGTCTTCTTGCCCACTAAACAGGGTACCGGTAATCCAGCTTTTATAACTGGGTTACATCCTGTCTTCTTGCCCACTAAACAGGGTAATCCAGCTTTTATAACTGGGTTACATCCTGTCTTCTTGCCCACTAAACAGGGTAATCCAGCTTTTATAACTGGGTTACATCCTGTCTTCTTGCCCACTAAACAGGGTACCGGTAATCCAGCTTTTATAACTGGGTTACATCGTGTCTTCTTGCCCACTAAACAGGGTAATCCAGCTTTTATAACTGGGTTACATCCTGTCTTCTTGCCCACTAAACAGGGTAATCCAGCTTTTATAACTGGGTTACATCCTGTCTTCTTGCCCACTAAACAGGGTAATCCAGCTTTTATAACTGGGTTACATCCTGTCTTCTTGCCCACTAAACAGGGTAATCCAGCTTTTATAACTGGGTTACATCCTGTCTTCTTGCCCACTAAACAGGGTAATCCAGCTTTTATAACTGGGTTACATCCTGTCTTCTTGCCCACTAAACAGGGTAATCCAGCTTTTATAACTGGGTTACATCCTGTCTTCTTGCCCACTAAACAGGGTAATCTAGCTTTTGCACAGTGCTAGAAAAATATATCTGACATTAGGGCTAGATAAATCTGTCTGACCTGAGGGCTAGACAATTTCTACATACGCGTGATGTCATAACTCATGTTTTACGACAATTGACGGCATAACTCATGAATCAAAATTCTGTTTGCCATTTCATGTTGTATCATTGTTTAATTTTTTTTTAAACAAATTAATATTTTCAACTTTATATTTATTGTTAACTTGTTGCATTTTTATGCCGTTGCATAAGTTGGACTATATTTTTCATTGTATGATTAAATGAGTTTCATTGTTTGCAGATGAAATGTTTATGAATCGTTCATCACTAAATTAAATGGGCAAGAAAATAAATTCAGTCACCATTGTGAGGTATACATGTAGATAAGGCAATTTCAACCCTCGGGACAAAACATTTTGTCCCTCGAGTTAGAATTGCCTTATTTATACCTCACAACGGTGATAGATTCTATTATTCTGTATCTATTGTGAATGCTCTCATTGAAAATAGTGTATTTTAATTTCTGTAGCCACGCCTCATGCACCCTGTGTTAACTAACAAGCTCTAACTGTTACACTGCCTTGCATATCTCCATTAGTAGATCCAACAGTTAAAGTTTAAAGTTTATTTTTGTTTAACGACACCTCTAGAGCACATTGATTTATTAATCATCAGCTATTGGATGTCAAACATTTGGTAATTTTGACATATAGTCTTAGAAAGGAAATCTACAACATTTTTCCATTAGTAGCAAGGGATCTTTTATATGCACCATCCCACAGACAGGATAGCACATACTTCAGTCTTTGATATACCAGTCATGGTACACTGGCTGGAATGAGAAATAGCCCAATGGTCCCACTGACGGGGATCGATTCCAAGCCGACCACCTATCAAGTGAGAGCTTTACCTCTGGGCTACGTCCCACCCTAGATAGAACCAGAGTAATTGAGTTATCACAATCTTGCTCCTCTAAACCAGCTGTGTAGTATTACAGAAACTAGCATTTGTGTCTCGCCTTTGGGATGTAAACCAGCTGTGTAGTATTACAGAAACTAGCATTTGTGTCTCGCCTTTAGGATGTAAACCAGCTGTGTAGTATTACAGAAACTAGCATTTGTGTCTCGCCTTTAGGATGTAAACCAGCTGTGTAGTATTACAGAAACTAACATTTGTGTCTCGCCTTTAGGATGTAAACCAGCTGTGTAGTATTACAGAAACTAACATTTGTGTCTCGCCTTTGGGATGTAAACCAGCTGTGTAGTATTACAGAAACTAGCATTTGTGTCTCGCCTTTGGGATGTAAACCAGCTGTGTAGTATTACAGAAACTAGCATTTGTGTCTCGCCTTTGGGATGTAAACCAGCTGTGTAGTATTACAGAAACTAGCATTTGTGTCTCGCCTTTGGGATGTAAACCAGCTGTGTAGTATTACAGAAACTAACATTTGTGTCTCGCCTTTGGGATGTAAACCAGCTGTGTAGTATTACAGAAACTAGCATTTGTGTCTCGCCTTTGGGATGTAAACCAGCTGTGTAGTATTACAGAAACTAGCATTTGTGTCTCGCCTTTGGGATGTAAACCAGCTGTGTAGTATTACAGAAACTAACATTTGTGTCTCGCCTTTGGGATGTAAACCAGCTGTGTAGTATTACAGAAACTAACATTTGTGTCTCGCCTTTGGGATGTAAACCAGCTGTGTAGTATTACAGAAACTAGCATTTGTGTCTCGCCTTTGGGATGTAAACCAGCTGTGTAGTATTACAGAAACTAGCATTTGTGTCTCGCCTTTGGGATGTAAACCAGCTGTGTAGTATTACAGAAACTAACATTTGTGTCTCGCCTTTGGGATGTAAACCAGCTGTGTAGTATTACAGAAACTAGCATTTGTGTCTCGCCTTTGGGATGTAAACCAGCTGTGTAGTATTACAGAAACTAGCATTTGTGTCTCGCCTTTGGGATGTAAACCAGCTGTGTAGTATTACAGAAACTAACATTTGTGTCTCGCCTTTGGGATGTAAACCAGCTGTGTAGTATTACAGAAACTAACATTTGTGTCTCGCCTTTGGGATGTAAACCAGCTGTGTAGTATTACAGAAACTAACATTTGTGTCTCGCCTTTGGGATGTAAACCAGCTGTGTAGTATTACAGAAACTAACATTTGTGTCTCGCCTTTGGGATGTAAACCAGCTGTGTAGTATTACAGAAACTAACATTTGTGTCTCGCCTTTGGGATGTAAACCAGCTGTGTAGTATTACAGAAACTAACATTTGTGTCTCGCCTTTGGGATGTAAACCAGCTGTGTAGTATTACAGAAACTAACATTTGTGTCTCGCCTTTGGGATGTAAACCAGCTGTGTAGTATTACAGAAACTAACATTTGTGTCTCGCCTTTGGGATGTAAACCAGCTGTGTAGTATTACAGAAACTAACATTTGTGTCTCGCCTTTGGGATGTAAACCAGCTGTGTAGTATTACAGAAACTAACATTTGTGTCTCGCCTTTGGGATGTAAACCAGCTGTGTAGTATTACAGAAACTAACATTTGTGTCTCGCCTTTGGGATGTAAACCAGCTGTGTAGTATTACAGAAACTAACATTTGTGTCTCGCCTTTGGGATGTAAACCAGCTGTGTAGTATTACAGAAACTAGCATTTGTGTCTCGCCTTTGGGATGTAAACCAGCTGTGTAGTATTACAGAAACTAGCATTTGTGTCTCGCCTTTGGGATGTAAACCAGCTGTGTAGTATTACAGAAACTAACATTTGTGTCTCGCCTTTGGGATGTAAACCAGCTGTGTAGTATTACAGAAACTAGCATTTGTGTCTCGCCTTTAGGATGTAAACCAGCTGTGTAGTATTACAGAAACTAACATTTGTGTCTCGCCTTTGGGATGTAAACCAGCTGTGTAGTATTACAGAAACTAACATTTGTGTCTCACCTTTGGGATGTAAACCAGCTGTGTAGTATTACAGAAACTAACATTTGTGTCTCGCCTTTGGGATGTAAACCAGCTGTGTAGTATTACAGAAACTAGCTTTTGTGTCTCGCCTTTAGGATGTAAAAAGGTGAGACACAGATATTACTTTTCTGATGGCGGTAATAGCAGTGATAGTAGTGGCAAATACTTTTACATTAATGTTTAAAGTTTAATGTTAAAATGCCATGCCTATATGTAGTTTCTAAAATTGCACATTCATCTAAGAAGTCATGGTTAATGAGACAAGCTCGAGGTATTTTTAGACAGTGTTTCCCTTTTTAAACATCACAGACTTTAGATTCTCTATGTCATAACCTTATACAAATGTGTGTTGCAGGTTTGTAGATTAACTAAACTTAATGTTCATGTGCTGAAATTAGGGTCTGCATGTTTAAAATTTCACATGTCGATTCGTTTCTCACAAACTATATGTCCTACAGATCAGTGAAACTTGTTTTATGCACTTGTGGATGTTCATCACAATGGTAGGTTGAGACATTCAATTGTGCTGATTTCTTGTTTTATTTCAGATGTGTGTTCATCGTCGCCATGTTTGAATGGTGGGTCCTGTTTGTCTTCAAATGGAAACATCTATTGTTTCTGTCCGCAAGCAGTCTATGGAGACCGCTGTCAGAGTAAGTATCACATTCAAATGTTTGTGTCCGATATTGGTTTTTTAATGTCAATAACTTCTTATGAGATGTTGCAGGCCTCTACATTAACTTTTCCACCTAGGAGCCAAATGGCACCTACTTGTATTTTTATATAGATAATATGAAATGTTTTAGTCACCAAATGAAAATAATTGTTGCATATGCGACCACATCGGTTGTAATTTAGAGGGCTCTGTTGAGTTAAAAACATGAGGTTACATTAATATCTTCAAGCCTGTTAGTACTCTGAGAACCCAGTGTCCTGTGCCCCACCCACCCCACCTCATCCCCACACACATACTTGAGGACCCCAAAATCTATTTTTGGCCTACTATATAAAATTTGGTGGAGGAGCATACATGTATGACTAATGTGCAGTTAACCTTGGAATCAGTTCGGTTTCGGTTGTAGAAGAAAAAATAAATTTACCTTTTTTAGCCTTGCTCATCCAAAATGGGCAAAAACATTCCTAAGTGAATCAATACCAAAAACATTCCTAAGCGAATCAATACCAAAAACATTCCTAAGCGAATCAATACCAAAAACATTCCTAAGCGAATCAATACCAAAAACATTCCTAAGCGAATCAATACCAAAATTCATTTCTTGCACTAACCTCATGAACGACTCATATTTTAGCATTTTGAGATGTTGATCTGCAATTTTTTTTACACCTTTTGAACATCACAGTGTCGTGAGCAATGCAGACTTGTCATCATTTTAACTTGGTGAAAATGAGGCAGAGTTCGTAAAACCCATTTATTTGTGAACCTAATTAATGTCTGTTTTACCGCACCACATTCACATCATGTTTTCTTATGCGTGTGTGTCTTCTGCAGAAGTTCATGTTTATTATTTGTTTGAACCCTTGATTTGTACCCATACTTCGGCCAAGGTATTTCCAACCGACTAATTTCATAAATTTCCAAGAAAAAACCTTGATTTGAGGGAAAGAATCTTGGGCTAGTGATAATATCTGCAGGCTAATGTATTTTTACATTTACTATCCCGACTGACTAGTTTAAGGGTTTTTTAATAGACTCACAAGCATGCATAGAACATGAATGTCCTATAAACTGTTCTTTTTGAGCTTCAAAGCAAAGTTTTCTTATTGCCAAACCAAATTTGATTAAAATGTCAATAAAAACCGAAACAGAAACCGAAACTACACGTTTGTCAAAACCTAAACTGGAAACTGAACCAAAGCCAAATATAATGACTGCACATCACTAACATGTATACATGTATACCCCCATGCACACCTCTCTAACTACAATAATTGGTCTTATGGGCCTACTATTCAAGGTCAAATGAAATGCTCTCATGCATTTATAATACTCATTTTGTTGTTTAAACTTCAAGCTATTCACTATACTTGTCTGATATATAAAACGTTGTGGTATATGCTATCCTGTCTATGTGCTGATGATTTGACAGAATAGCCTATGCAAGTTTTTTGTTGTTGTTTATTTTTGCAGTTTTTTGGGGGTGTAACTAGACCATATACATGTACATGCAAATTGTATGTTAATTTCTCTCCTGGAATGGCCATTGGGTTATTTCTCGTACTAACTAGTGCACGACGACTGGTATATATCAAAAGCCATGGTATGTCCTCTTCTGTCTGTGGGATGGTGCCTAATAAAAGATTGCTTTGCTACTAATGGAATAATATGTAGCGCGTTTTCTCTCTAAGACTATAATAGTTATAATATGTAGCGTGTTTTCTCTCTAAGACTATAATAGTTATAATATGTAGCGCGTTTTCTCTCTAAGACTATAATAGTTATAATATGTAGCGCGTTTTCTCTCTAAGACTATAATAGTTATAATATGTAGCGCGTTTTCTCTCTAAGACTATAATAGTTATAATATGTAGCGCGTTTTCTCTCTAAGACTATAATAGTTATAATATGTAGCGTGTTTTCTCTCTAAGACTATAATAGTTATAATATGTAGCGTGTTTTCTCTCTAAGACTATAATAGTTATAATATGTAGCGTGTTTTCTCTCTAAGACTATAATAGTTATAATATGTAGCGTGTTTTCTCTCTAAGACTATAATAGTTATAATATGTAGCGCGTTTTCTCTCTAAGACTATAATAGTTATAATATGTAGCGCGTTTTCTCTCTAAGACTATAATAGTTATAATATGTAGCGCGTTTTCTCTCTAAGACTATAATAGTTATAATATGTAGCGCGTTTTCTCTCTAAGACTATAATAGTTATAATATGTAGCGCGTTTTCTCTCTAAGACTATAATAGTTATAATATGTCAGAATTACCCAACTTTAAATGTCTGACATCCAATAGCCGATGATTAATAAATCAGTGTGCTCTGGAGGTGTTAAACAAAACAAAGTTTAACTTTTTGTTACTGAAATGTAATATATTCCTACCTAAAACTCAACAGTGAGCTTAATGAATGTATCAAGTGTACGGCCACTACAAAGACTTTCTCTCACTAACCACCAACAACTATCCACTAACCCACCTATATGTCCTGTGGCTTAACCACTGTGCACCTTTAAAATTTGCTAATTTTGGTCAAATAAACATTTCATTTCTTGAATATACAATGTATTAAGTTAAATTTACATTGATTAAATTGCAGACTTATCTTTCTTGTTTCTCAATTGTAAAATGTATAACACAACCTTCAGGAGCAAATGTTTGAAAACTGCATGCAGTAATTTGTATAAACAAAATGGTGTACATATACAGTCAAACCTGTCTCAAGCAGTCACACAAGGGAGTAGATAAAAGTGGCTGCTTAAGACAGGTGACTGCTGATTACAGGTTGCCACATATATAGTCTTTGAAACATTTGTTGTTTCTTGCTTTACCGTCTGTACTGCTAATCAACGGATGTGTGCTTCACAGTTGACTATAAATCAACTTCTGACATGTCGTCTCTTTCAGAAAAAATGCAAATGGAATGTATTAAATTAACCATTCTCAACAAGTTTCTTTTCTTTTTATATTTAATTATTTAATTCCTACTTCATGCAGTGTATTGTCATAGTAAGTGAATCTACAAATGTCAAGCGTAGCCTGCCCAGAGGCAATTAGATGCATCACAGAGTCATACTTTCTTAATTGATACACAGTAGAGATGTCGGGACTGAATGGGTACTAGTATTCCTGAAGGTGTGAATATCGGTTATTTGCTGCACTTTATCGCTGTTGTTAATATATCTCTTTTATATAATAGTAAACATTTAATGTGGCCGCTTAATTTTAGCGATTTGGGATCCGAATTAGGTGGCCGCTGGCCGCTTGAGACAGGTGACCGCTTATTACAGGTAGGAGCTAGGACAGGTTTGACTGTATGTTCAGCAGTGAGCCCAGGAAAAAAGAAGAAATTATACATCATTGAATTGTTGTTTTATTTTTTTAATTATTTGCAATAAAGAGAATATTCCAGATGGGACAACAAAAAACAACCAACAACAGAGATCCTGATATAAAACTTAGCCCAGTTTCACAAAACATCAATAGCCTAATTTGGCACATAAATGTAAATTTATCTATGTCTAAACCACAATTCTTAGTACTATTATAGGACAACAAATATAGTTTGAAGTACACATATTTCATTTTCTTTTGTCCTTAAAATGCTCTATCTTCTATAATGATGTAACTTTTTATGTGAAATAGATGCCAAACACATGTAAACATACATGTATGCCCGGTATACTTCTAGTTGCAGACGTAAACTTACAATATTTTGTGAAATTTGCTCCATGCAGACTTACCTATAAAAAATAAACTTTCTACTTGGACATACGACTACATGCAGTAATAGTAAATCAGTTTGTTAACTTTCAGTGTTGTTTTAGAAGGAGCTGGAGAAAACTGACTAATAGAATGACAAGAAATGCTTAAGTACACTTTTAAAAAAGGCTTGTTTAGAGAAAAAACTTTCTTCTTTAATACAATTATAAATTAATCAGAGTTTGCTTATTTTTAGTGTCGTTTTGCAAGGAGCTCAAAAAGGCTGCCATGGGCAGGGATATCTGCTCCCTGTACAAGCCGAACGCCACCTGTGTAGGAGACATACTTAGTGGTCAGTTTTGTCAGTGTCCACTAGGGTTCACAGGCTTGTTTTGTCATGAGAGGACATACATAGAAGGTGGTATGTATTTATTAGCTAATCTTATACACTTAGTAACAGCCTTAGTAGTACATCAGACCTTGTCATGAAAAATAAATAAGGGGAGTGATTAATTGCTCCCCATACTAGAGCCTCTATGAGTACTCAGGCACGGGCCGAGTCTAGCAAGACTAGAGTCCATTCACAGGACTTGAGTACCCATGCAAGGAAGAGCACTCTCATTTAATTGTATTTTTTACATCACTTTGCCATTTGCTTGCCACTGCATGGTTATGTTACAAGGCTACGAGACATGAAGGGAAAACACAAGTCGAATGTGCGGAATGCAATATAATGGCATGATTTAGCATCCATGTTCAGCACTGGAATTAAAATCCATAATGTTATTTTTCTTTATTCATTAGTCTAATTTTTATCTAGTGTAAGTGTCGGGTACACGGGTCCGGGTCGAGTTTGCCCCTCGAGTACTCGAGTCCAGTATTTTGGACTAGCAGAGGCAATAGCCCATACCTAAATTATTGGAAGCTGTTTAAGATATTACCATATTGATACCATATATGCTAAGGGGAGATAAATTCCCTGTCCTGGATGAAGGATCCGGCGACAGTCGACACTTGCACCTATCTAAACATGACTGTCTTGAACTATAGTCTCAGTAGGCCCAGTAGGGGACATGTATTTCTTTAGTGGTAGTCTCACAACGTTTGTTTATTCCACAGACCCAACTACCCCATGTGACAGACAAAAACAGCTGTACGACTTTGCCTTGAAAATTCTCAACACATCCTACACATCTGACAGGATTGTAAACTTGCTCAGAATGAACTTCGACTTGAAGGCTGCTTTGCGGCACATACCCATCATCAAACTGCCTGTCCGAAAGTGCACGGCTAACGGGGCATTCGCTCCCATTCAGTGTCAGGTGGACATCGACAACATTTCGCAGAAGACTTGTTTCTGTGCTGAGACCAATGGTGATATACGCGATGGTTACCAGGAAAGCACGACTGAGCCAACCGGTTGCCCAGATGGTAGGATTTGAGGCCAATTAGGTCTTCTCTTAAAGTGTTTTGGTTTTTAAAATATATACAAATGTGGATTATACAAAACAAAAGTATACTTTTAGAAAAGTAAATTAATCTTTGTTTTCTTTTCTTACAATAGATCGATTCTATATGAGAACAAAATAGTTCTTACTAATATACATGTAAAGTGGATTATTATTTTGTCTTCTTCTTCTTCTTCTTATTGTTTTAAAATACAATGAAGCTTTCTTTGCCCAACCTACCAAGATACTAATTGTTTGATTTACATTTACATTTGCTTGTACCTCTTGGACACTTGGACATGTACATTTGTACTAATAGAATCAATCACTGTTGTGAGGTATAGATACGGTAATTCCAACCCGAGGGACAAAACATTTTGTCCTGATGGTTGGAATTGCCTTATCTATACCTGACAACGGTGATTGATTCTTGTTCTTGCCCTTTTAATTACAGTAACAAAACATTAATTTTATAATATAGTCCACCTTATGCAACAATATAAAAATATAACAACTTAACAATAAATATAAAGTTGAAAATATTAATTTGTTTAAATATTTTTTAAACTATGATACAACGTGAAATGGCAAACAGAATTTTGAAAACCAAGAGTTATGATGTCAATCATTGTAAAACATGAGTTATATGACATCACACATATATAGAAATCACCCAGCACCAGGGTGCTAGACAGATTTGTCTAGCACCATGCAAAAGCTGGCTAATTCAGTCCAGTGGGCAAGAAATATATATATATATATATATATATATATATATATATATATATATATATATATATATATACCATGTAAACTGTCCTTGATATCCTGACAATACCTTGATAATATTGGCTAGAACATGTATATATATATATATACCATGTAAACTGTCCTTGATATCCTGACAATACCTTGATGATATTGGCTAGAACATGTATATATATATATATACCATGTAAACTGTCCTTGATATCCTGACAATACCTTGATGATATTGGCTAGAACATGTATATATATATATATATACCATGTAAACTGTCCTTGATATCCTGACAATACCTTGATAATATTGGCTAGAACATGTATATATATATATATACCATGTAAACTGTCCTTGATATCCTGACAATACCTTGATGATATTGGCTAGAACATGTATACTGACATGTACTTAAATGTGTATATTAGTACATTGAAGTGGATTTATTCTGACTTTGACAGAAAACACAAAAGCCGGATGTGTGACAAGAAATGCTGTTCTAATGTGGAGTTCGTACACCTGACATGTAGCTATCTTGCTGGGAGGAATGTACCACAATGATATCCATTTGTGACTTGGACAAACATAACATGCTGTTCTAATGGAAATGTGGCCATGTGTTCATGAAGCCTCAGAGTAAGTACACCTGAGACATGTCAGCATTCTTTAATCTTACCACTCAATGTAGCCTGGGACTTTAACAGAACTGTAAACTATATATTGTTGTACCACACTTGGAGTGGTGGAGGACTTGAGACAAGATTGTTAGGTCGCTGGCCATGTATATTTGAAGAAAGATCTTGATCCAAACTATAAGATTGTTGTGTAATTTGGTGAAATGTAGCTTAATGGTGGAGGACTTGTCTCAGATCCTGTTGTAAACTATATCAGAGTTTGTTAGGTCCCCGGCTTGAGTGTTGAGATGTCCTTAGTGGTGGAGGACTTGTCTCAGATCCTGTTGTAAACTATATAGGTCCCAGGCTTGAGTGGTGATAGTTTGGAGGACTTGTTAATCCTGTTGTTCTATAGGCTTGGAGTGGTGAGATGTAGCTTAGTGGAGGACTTGTCTCAGATCCTGTTGTAAACTATATCAGTTTGTTGTCTCAGATCCTGGTGGTTGTAAACTATATCATATAAGTCCCAGGCTTGAGTGGTGATTAGGTGGATCCCAGCTTGAGTGTAGTAAGATGTGCTTAGAGCACTTGTAGCTTAGCTTAGTGGTGGAGACTTGTCTCAGATCCTGTTGTAAACTATATCAGTTTTGGTTCCCAGCTTGAGTGGGAGATGTAGCTTAGTGGTGGAGGACTTTTCTCAGACTCCTGTTGTAAACTATATCAGATTGTTAGGTCCCAGGCTTGAGTGGTGAGATGTAGCTTAGTGGTGGAGGACTTGTCTCAGATCCTGTTGTAAACTATATCAGATTGTTAGGTCGCTGGCTTGAGTGGTGAGATGTAGCTTAGTGGTGGAGGACTTGTCTCAGATCCTGTTGTAAACTATATCAGATTGTTAGGTCCCCGGCTTGAGTGGTGAGATGTAGCTTAGTGGTGGAGGACTTGTCTCAGATCCTGTTGTAAACTATATCAGATTGTTAGGTCCCCGGCTTGAGTGTTGAGATGTAGCTTAGTGGTGGAGGACTTGTCTCAGATCCTGTTGTAAACTATATCAGATTGTTAGGTCCCAGGCTTGAGTGGTGAGATGTAGCTTAGTGGTGGAGGACTTGTCTCAGATCCTGTTGTAAACTATATCAGTTTGTTAGGTCCCAGGCTTGAGTGGTGAGATGTAGCTTAGTGGTGGAGGACTTGTCTCAGATCCTGTTGTAAACTATATCAGTTTGTTAAGTCCCAGACTTGAGTGATGAGATGTAGCTTAGTGGTGGATCACTCGTCTCAAACCCAAATGTTGTAAACTATATCAGTTTGTTAAGTACCAGGCTTGAGTGGTGAGATGTAGCTTAGTGGTGGATCACTCGTCTCAAACCCAAATGTTGTAAACTATATCAGTTTGTTAAGTACCAGGCTATGGTAGTAAGATGTAGCTTAGTGTTGGAGCACTTGTCTCAGATCCTGCTGTAAACTATATCAGTTTGTTAAGTCCCAGGCTTGAGTGGTGAGATGTAGCTTAGTGGTGGAGGACTTGTCTCAGATCCTGTTGTAAACTATATCAGTTTGTTAGGTCCCAGGCTTGAGTGGTGAGATGTAGCTTAGTGGTGGAGGACTTGTCTCAGATCCTGTTGTAAACTATATCAGATTGTTAGGTCCCAGGCTTGAGTGGTGAGATGTAGCTTAGTGGTGGAGGACTTGTCTCAGATCCTGTTGTAAACTATATCAGATTGTTAGGTCCCTGGCTTGAGTGGTGAGATGTAGCTTAGTGGTGGAGGACTTGTCTCAGATCCTGTTGTAAACTATATCAGATTGTTAGGTCCCCGGCTTGAGTGGTGAGATGTAGCTTAGTGGTGGAGGACTTGTCTCAGATCCTGTTGTAAACTATATCAGATTGTTAGGTCCCAGGCTTGAGTGGTGAGATGTAGCTTAGTGGTGGAGGACTTGTCTCAGATCCTGTTGTAAACTATATCAGATTGTTAGGTCCCAGGCTTGAGTGGTGAGATGTAGCTTAGTGGTGGAGGACTTGTCTCAGATCCTGTTGTAAACTATATCAGTTTGTTAGGTCCCAGGCTTGAGTGGTGAGATGTAGCTTAGTGGTGGAGGACTTGTCTCAGATCCTGTTGTAAACTATATCAGTTTGTTAAGTCCCAGACTTGAGTGATGAGATGTAGCTTAGTGGTGGATCACTCGTCTCAAACCCAAATGTTGTAAACTATATCAGTTTGTTAAGTACCAGGCTATGGTAGTAAGATGTAGCTTAGTGTTGGAGCACTTGTCTCAGATCCTGTTGTAAAAATATCAGTTTGTTAAGTACCAGGCTTGAGTGGTGAGATGTAGCTTAGTGGTGGAGGACTTGTCTCAGATCCTGTTGTAAACTATATCAGATTGTTAGGTCCCCGGCTTGAGTGGTGAGATGTAGCTTAGTGGTGGAGGACTTGTCTCAGATCCTGTTGTAAACTATATCAGATTGTTAGGTCCCAGGCTTGAGTGGTGAGATGTAGCTTAGTGGTGGAGGACTTGTCTCAGATCCTGTTGTAAACTATATCAGATTGTTAGGTCCCAGGCTTGAGTGGTGAGATGTAGCTTAGTGGTGGAGGACTTGTCTCAGATCCTGTTGTAAACTATATCAGATTGTTAGGTCCCAGGCTTGAGTGGTGAGATGTAGCTTAGTGGTGGAGGACTTGTCTCAGATCCTGTTGTAAACTATATCAGATTGTTAGGTCCCAGGCTTGAGTGGTGAGATGTAGCTTAGTGGTGGAGGACTTGTCTCAGATCCTGTTGTAAACTATATCAGATTGTTAGGTCCCAGGCTTGAGTGGTGAGATGTAGCTTAGTGGTGGAGGACTTGTCTCAGATCCTGTTGTAAACTATATCAGATTGTTAGGTCCCAGGCTTGAGTGGTGAGATGTAGCTTAGTGGTGGAGGACTTGTCTCAGATCCTGTTGTAAACTATATCAGTTTGTTAGGTCCCAGGCTTGAGTGGTGAGATGTAGCTTAGTGGTGGAGGACTTGTCTCAGATCCTGTTGTAAACTATATCAGTTTGTTAAGTCCCAGACTTGAGTGATGAGATGTAGCTTAGTGGTGGATCACTCGTCTCAAACCCAAATGTTGTAAACTATATCAGTTTGTTAAGTACCAGGCTATGGTAGTAAGATGTAGCTTAGTGTTGGAGGACTTGTCTCAGATCCTGTTGTAAAAAATATCAGTTTGTTAAGTACCAGGCTTGAGTGGTGAGATGTAGCTTAGTGGTGGAGGACTTGTCTCAGATCCTGTTGTAAACTATATCAGATTGTTAGGTCCCCGGCTTGAGTGGTGAGATGTAGCTTAGTGGTGGAGGACTTGTCTCAGATCCTGTTGTAAACTATATCAGATTGTTAGGTCCCCGGCTTGAGTGGTGAGATGTAGCTTAGTGGTGGAGGACTTGTCTCAGATCCTGTTGTAAACTATATCAGATTGTTAGGTCCCAGGCTTGAGTGGTGAGATGTAGCTTAGTGGTGGAGGACTTGTCTCAGATCCTGTTGTAAACTATATCAGTTTGTTAGGTCCCAGGCTTGAGTGGTGAGATGTAGCTTAGTGGTGGAGGACTTGTCTCAGATCCTGTTGTAAACTATATCAGTTTGTTAAGTCCCAGACTTGAGTGATGAGATGTAGCTTAGTGGTGGATCACTCGTCTCAAACCCAAATGTTGTAAACTATATCAGTTTGTTAAGTACCAGGCTATGGTAGTAAGATGTAGCTTAGTGTTGGAGCACTTGTCTCAGATCCTGTTGTAAAAAATATCAGTTTGTTAAGTACCAGGCTTGAGTGGTGAGATGTAGCTTAGTGGTGGAGGACTTGTCTCAGATCCTGTTGTAAACTATATCAGATTGTTAGGTCCCCGGCTTGAGTGGTGAGATGTAGCTTAGTGGTGGAGGACTTGTCTCAGATCCTGTTGTAAACTATATCAGATTGTTATGTCCCAGGCTTGAGTGGTGAGATGTAGCTTAGTGGTGGAGGACTTGTCTCAGATCCTGTTGTAAACTATATCAGTTTGTTAGGTCCCAGGCTTGAGTGGTGAGATGTAGCTTAGTGGTGGAGGACTTGTCTCAGATCCTGTTGTAAACTATATCAGTTTGTTAAGTCCCAGGCTTGAGTGGTGAGATGTAGCTTAGTGGTGGAGGACTTGTCTCAGATCCTGTTGTAAACTATATCAGTTTGTTAAGTCCCAGGCTTGAGTGGTGAGATGTAGCTTAGTGGTGGAGGACTTGTCTCAGATCCTGTTGTAAACTATATCAGATTGTTAGGTCCCAGGCTTGAGTGGTGAGATGTAGCTTAGTGGTGGAGGACTTGTCTCAGATCCTGTTGTAAACTATATCAGTTTGTTAGGTCCCAGGCTTGAGTGGTGAGATGTAGCTTAGTGGTGGAGGACTTGTCTCAGATCCTGTTGTAAACTATATCAGTTTGTTAGGTCCCAGGCTTGAGTGGTGAGATGTAGCTTAGTGGTGGAGGACTTGTCTCAGATCCTGTTGTAAACTATATCAGTTTGTTAAGTCCCAGACTTGAGTGATGAGATGTAGCTTAGTGGTGGATCACTTGTCTCAGATCCTGTTGTAAACTATATCAGTTTGTTAAGTCCCAGGCTTGAGTAGTGAGATGTAGCTTAGTGGTGGAGCACTTGTCTCAGATCCTGTTGTAAACTATATCAGTTTGTTAAGTCCCAGGCTTGAGTGGTGAGATGTAGCTTAGTGGTGGAACACTTGTCTCAGATCCATGTGTGACAAACTATATCAGTTTGTTAGGTCCCAGGCTTGAGTGGTGAGATGTAGCTTAGTGGTGGAGGACTTGTCTCAGATCCTGTTGTAAACTATATCAGATTGTTAGGTCCCAGGCTTGAGTGGTGAGATGTAGCTTAGTGGTGGAGGACTTGTCTCAGATCCTGTTGTAAACTATATCAGATTGTTAGGTCCCAGGCTTGAGTGGTGAGATGTAGCTTAGTGGTGGAGGACTTGTCTCAGATCCTGTTGTAAACTATATCAGATTGTTAGGTCCCAGGCTTGAGTGGTGAGATGTAGCTTAGTGGTGGAGGACTTGTCTCAGATCCTGTTGTAAACTATATCAGATTGTTAGGTCCCAGGCTTGAGTGGTGAGATGTAGCTTAGTGGTGGAGGACTTGTCTCAGATCCTGTTGTAAACTATATCAGTTTGTTAAGTCCCAGGCTTGAGTGGTGAGATGTAGCTTAGTGGTGGAGGACTTGTCTCAGATCCTGTTGTAAACTATATCAGTTTGTTAAGTCCCAGGCTTGAGTGGTGAGATGTAGCTTAGTGGTGGAGGACTTGTCTCAGATCCTGTTGTAAACTATATCAGATTGTTAAGTCCCAGGCTTGAGTGGTGAGATGTAGCTTAGTGGTGGAGGACTTGTCTCAGATCCTGTTGTAAACTATATCAGATTGTTAGGTCCCAGGCTTGAGTGGTGAGATGTAGCTTAGTGGTGGAGGACTTGTCTCAGATCCTGTTGTAAACTATATCAGATTGTTAGGTCCCAGGCTTGAGTGGTGAGATGTAGCTTAGTGGTGGAGGACTTGTCTCAGATCCTGTTGTAAACTATATCAGATTGTTAGGTCCCAGGCTTGAGTGGTGAGATGTAGCTTAGTGGTGGAGGACTTGTCTCAGATCCTGTTGTAAACTATATCAGATTGTTAGGTCCCAGGCTTGAGTGGTGAGATGTAGCTTAGTGGTGGAGGACTTGTCTCAGATCCTGTTGTAAACTATATCAGTTTGTTAGGTCCCAGGCTTGAGTGGTGAGATGTAGCTTAGTGGTGGAGGACTTGTCTCAGATCCTGTTGTAAACTATATCAGTTTGTTAAGTCCCAGGCTTGAGTAGTGAGATGTAGCTTAGTGGTGGATCACTGTCTCAAATCCTGTTGTAAACTATATCAGTTTGTTAAGTCCCAGGCTTGAGTGGTGAGATGTAGCTTAGTGGTGGAGGACTTGTCTCAGATCCTGTTGTAAACTATATCAGTTTGTTAAGTCCCAGGCTTGAGTGGTGAGATGTAGCTTAGTGGTGGAGGACTTGTCTCAGATCCTGTTGTAAACTATATCAGTTTGTTAGGTCCCAGGCTTGAGTGGTGAGATGTAGCTTAGTGGTGGAGGACTTGTCTCAGATCCTGTTGTAAACTATATCAGATTGTTAGGTCCCAGACTTGCTTGAGTGGTGAGATGTAGCTTAGTGGTGGAGGACTTGTCTCAGATCCTGTTGTAAACTATATCAGATTGTTAGGTCCCAGGCTTGAGTGGTGAGATGTAGCTTAGTGGTGGAGGACTTGTCTCAGATCCTGTTGTAAACTATATCAGATTGTTAGGTCCCAGGCTTGAGTGGTGAGATGTAGCTTAGTGGTGGAGGACTTGTCTCAGATCCTGTTGTAAACTATATCAGTTTGTTAGGTCCCAGGCTTGAGTGGTGAGATGTAGCTTAGTGGTGGAGGACTTGTCTCAGATCCTGTTGTAAACTATATCAGTTTGTTAGGTCCCAGGCTTGAGTGGTGAGATGTAGCTTAGTGGTGGAGGACTTGTCTCAGATCCTGTTGTAAACTATATCAGTTTGTTAAGTCCCAGACTTGAGTGATGAGATGTAGCTTAGTGGTGGATCACTCGTCTCAAACCCAAATGTTGTAAACTATATCAGTTTGTTAAGTACCAGGCTTGAGTGGTGAGATGTAGCTTAGTGGTGGATCACTCGTCTCAAACCCAAATGTTGTAAACTATATCAGTTTGTTAAGTACCAGGCTATGGTAGTAAGATGTAGCTTAGTGTTGGAGCACTTGTCTCAGATCCTGTTGTAAAAAATATCAGACTTGAGTGGTGAGATGTAGCTTAGTGGTGGAAGACTTGTCTCAGATCCATGTGTGACAAACTATATCAGTTTGTTAATTCCTAGTCTTGAGTGGTGAGATGTACCTGTAGCTTAGTGGTGGAACACTTGTCTCAGACCCCTGTGAGATAACAAACATCAGTTTGTTAAGTCCTAGGCATGAGTGGTGAGATGTACCTGTAGCTTAGTGGTGGAGCACTTGTCTCAGACCCCTGTGTGATAACAAACATCAGTTTGTTAAGTCCCAGGCTTGAGTGGTGAAATGTAGCTTAGTGGTGGAGCACTTGTCTTAGATCCAAGTGTTGTAAAAAAAATATCAAAAATGGATCTATTAGTGAAAAATTAGTCATAATGTTTAAAAACTAGGGTTTGTCACTTTAAAGCTTCCGATCATTTATTGTTTAAGATGAAATTAAGTCAGTTAAATTGTGTTTGTGCAATGTTTGTGCAATGTCTGTGCAATGTCTGTGCAATGTTTGTGCAATGTAGCGCAATCGTAGCCTTGGGCCAGGAAGTAGCTCAATGGTAAAGTGCTCGCTTGATGTGCAGTTTGGTCTGGGACCGATCCCCGTCGGTGGACCCATTGGGCTATTTTTCATTCCAGCCAGTGCACCACGATTGGTATATCAAATGCTGTGGCATATGCTATCCTGTCTGTGGGATGGTACATATAAAAGATTCCTTGCTACTAATGGAAAACTGTAGCAGCTTTCCTCTCTAAGATATATGTAAAAATTACCCAAGGTTTGACAACCAGTAGCTGATGATTAATAAATCTAGCAGTGTGATTAAACAAAACAAACTTTAACTAATGGAGTCGTAGCCTCATGCATGTCATTGATGTTTTTGCTTGACATGATGGCCTGGTGTTTGGTATTTCAGAGGCTCATGCGACTGCGGTAATCACTGGTCTGGTTGTGAGGCTGAACATGCAGTGGAAGATTGACTACAGCATCAGTTCATCATACCTCCACACGAGTCTCGTCAAGAACCTTACAGCCGCAGTAAGTCCAGTCTTACTATTGTACACTGACAGGGGCAGAGTCGGAGAAGTTTTCTACACCCAGGGTTAAAGTTAAAAAAGGGCACCAATAAACACTAATGCAAGCTATTCCAATGTCCATAAATTAGCATGCATGATACATAACCAGTTTTCTTCAGAAACATAAATGATGACCAGGTTATTACACTGTACCTCGCTTCCACTACAAATAAAGAACATTATCATATGCATACATTATTCAGTGCATTTTTGAGACACATGGACCGGATGCAGCCTAGTGGTAAAGTGCTCACTTGATGCGTGGTCGGTCTGTGATTGATCTCCATCGCTGGGCCCATTGGGCTAATATTTGGTCCAACCAGTGCACCACAACTGGTATATCAAAGGCTGTGGTATGTTCTCTTCTATCTGTGGGATGGTGTATACAGTAAAATCCCTTGCTATGAATGGAGATATGTAGTGGTTTTCCTATCTAAGACTATACGTCAAAATTACAAAATCTTTGACATCCAACAGCCGATGATTAATAAATCAATGTGCTCTAGTGGTGTCATTAAACAAAATAAACGTTAACCTTTTTGAGACACAGTTTCAATACATGGGGTATGTTTCCCCAGTCTATTTGTATGTGTGAATTTAGCTTTTTATTTCACTCATCAACATATCTCAGTAATGTAAACAGAAATGTATGTTGAGAACATCTCATAACTTGAAAACAAGGAAATAATATGACCAGTGTCACATTCTGCTCTCTCTCTCTCTCTCTCTCTCTCTCTCATGGGAGACAACTGCTCTGCTCTAAAATCTTGTGTATTCTCTCTCTCTCTCTCTCTCTCTCTCTCTGTCTCTGTCTCTCTCTCTCTCTCTCTCTCTCTCTCTCTCTCTCTCTCTCTCTCTCTCTGTGTCTCTCTCTCTCTCTCTCTCTCTCTCTGTGTCTCTGTCTCTCTCTCTCTCTCTCTCTCTCTCTCTCTCTCTCTCTATGTGTCTCTGTCTCTCTCTCTCTCTCTCTCTCTCTCTGTCTCTCTCTCTCTCTCTCTCTCTCTCTCTCTCTCTCTCTCTCTCTCTCTCTCTCTCTCTCTCTCTCTGTCTCTCTCTCTCTCTCTGTCTCTCTCTCTCTCTCTCTCTCTCTCTCTCTCTCTCTCTCTCTCTCTCTCTCTCTCTCTCTCTCTCTCTCTCTCTCTCTCTCTCTCTCTCTCTCTCATATGCACTCTTTGTCTCTATAAACAGACTGACTGACAAACAAGATATCAAAGTTTTCTGTTGTATTATTTTTCAGTTGAATCACAAATTCTCTGCATTAGATGATTTTACCACTGTAGCAAATATTGAAATTAGGTAAGTGGTATAATAAAATACATATATACTTACACCAGGAACGTAACATATGGTAAATATTTTACTCACATGTTTGTCAAAATATTTACTTCTTTGAAAAACTTTTGAGGGAAACAATATAATGACTTTCACTGAAGGAGATTTTAAATTTTTTAGTTAATATATAATGTTAGTTATGTTTAAACTTGCCGTGTGGTCTTTTGTCAACCAGTCAAAAGTAAATATTGCAATCCTATTCAATTTTATGTTTAAAACTACTTACTATAGGTGCATGTCAGTGCATAATAGATGACTGTGTAACAATGATAGATGTGAACAAACTGTGAGCATCTTGCTTTATTTAAGTGGGTTTTTTTGTCCTCTTCTAACTTCAGCACACTTAATTTGCACCTCAGTTTGTTTGTGAATGGTTTATTGTTAATTTAAATGTGTATGATGTTTATACAACGCACACTTGTTGTACATGCTGATTATGAACTTGGTTATATTTCAGACAAGGGTCAGTTCTTGTCTGGTTTGAAGCCCAGTTTGACTCAGAGCTTTCTACTGAAACAAAAATGAAGGTTATGCAGACTGTGTCCAAAATGAAAGCATCTGGTCTGACTGTTGGTGGAGTGCATTATTCTTCAGCAGATATAGGTAGATATACACATAGAAATTATTTAAGCACCACCTAATTTTGACTGAGTCAAAAAACAAACAAAAAAACCCCAAAAACTAAGTTGTTAAAAATCTCAGCTATAAAAAATTTGAATTTTGAATTTTTTTTTTTAAATTAGGCCTATATAATTATTATGTATATACAAAAATTATAACATTTATGTGAAATGTTTTCATATGTTAAATTTGATGGATTATTATAATTTTTGTAATATGAATAACAATTTAGCATTATGTTCCTATAATATTTGTGCCGTGGTATGTGCTATCCTGTCTGGGGGATGGTGCATATAACAGATCCCTTGCTACTAATGGAAAAAATGTAGCAGGTTTCATCTCTGTGACTGTCAAAATGACTATATGTTTGACATCCAATAGCCGATGATTAATAAATCAATGTGCTCTAGTGGTGCCGTTAAAGAAAACAAAACTTCTTCTTTTTATCTTCTATATAACACATTTTACTCTTAAATGACAGTGGTCAAGAATGGAACCTGTCCCAACATGCAAGGGATGGTGGGAGACTGTCAACAGAGATGTCAGACTGACAGCAACTGTACTGGCGACATGAAGTGTTGCAGCAATGGCTGTGGCCACGTCTGTATGCATCCAGTAGTCAAACATGATCCCTGCAAGGTATGTTCTTGTGCAGCCATTAGTTAATACAATCCTTGCAAGGTACATGTATGTTCTTATGCAACGACATCTTCATAAATCAAGGCTAATATTCGTTCTTCGTATTCAGCCTTGATACATGTAGTCAAGATTACTGATATCCACTACTAGCGCCCTCTATTGGAAGAAAATTTGTAACACCGATTATGTCCCTTACACGATGACATCGCTGACCAATCACAGCATCGGTAACATGTGACAATCTTGAAAGCAATATGAAAAATTAACCGCCGAAACCTTTTTTTTAACATATCGTGACAAACACGACACGTTTCCACGGACGCTGACGCTGCCATCTTTGTTTACAATAACAAGGGAATCTATAAGGAGCGTTGCGATTCATTGCAATCAGATCTCATCGCATCCAATGAAATTTAAGCATTTTGTGGCACGATTTCTTGACGACATGTATCAAGGCTGAATACAAGGAACGAATATTAGCCTTGATTTATGAAGATGATGCAACGATAGTTAATACTATCCCTGCAAGGTACATGTATGTTCTTGTGCAACTGTTTTACAGGGTATCTTCAAGTAAAGATAGGAAAAAGGTTGGAATAACTTTAATAAAGAAATATAATTTGATAGCCTGTACTCCTCTGACTTTCTGCCACAAACAAATTTGAGGATACATACAAAAAAAAAAACCAAGTGCCCCTACTAGGTGGTTATGGGTTAGAAATGTTCATGATCTTTAACAAAATTTATGTTTATTCCAGTAAAAATAGGAAAAAGGTTGGAAGAAACTAGTAAAGAGATGGAACTTAGTAAATGTATGCCAGCCTCTAAGCACCCCTAATAACATAGTAAAAGTCCCATACATTACTCTAAACATAGTAAAAGTCCCATGCATTCCTCTAAACATACTGAAAGTTGCATGCATTCCTCTAAACTTACTGAAAGTCCCATGCATTGATCTAAACATACTGAAAGTCCCATGCATTCCTCTAAACATACTGAAAGTCCCATGCATTCCTCTAAACATACTGAAAGTCCCATGCATTGCTCTAAACTTACTGAAAGTCCCATGCATTCCTCTAAACATACTGAAAGTCCCAAGCATTGCTCTAAACATACTGAAAGTCCCATGCATTCCTCTAAACATACTGAAAGTCCCATGCATTGATCTAAACATACTGAAAGTCCCATGCATTACTCTAAACATACTAAAAGTCCCATGCATTCCTCTAAACATACTGAAAGTCCCATACATTACTCTAAACATAGTAAAAGTCCCATGCATTCCTCTAAACATACTGAAAGTTGCATGCATTGATCTAAACATACTGAACGTCCCATGCATTGATCTAAACATACTGAAAGTTGCATGCATTTATCTAAACATACTGAAAGTCCCATGCATTGATCTAAACATACTGAGTCCCATGCATTGATCTAAACATACTGAAAGTCCCATGCATTCCTCTAAACATACTGAAAGTCCCATGCATTCCTCTAAACATACTGAAAGTCCCATGCATTGCTCTAAACATACTGAAAGTCCCATGCATTCCTCTAAACATACTGAAAGTCCCATGCATTGCTCTAAACATACTGAAAGTCCCATGCATTCCTCTAAACATACTGAAAGTCCCATGCATTACTCTAAACATACTAAAAGTCCCATGCATTCCTCTAAACATACTGAAAGTCCCATGCATTCCTCTAAACATACTGAAAGTCCCATGCATTCCTCTAAACATACTAAAAGTTCCATGCATTCCTCTAAACATATTAAAAGTCCCATGCATTCATCTAAACATACTGAAAGTCCTATGCATTCCTCTAAACATACTGAAAGTCACATGCATTCCTCTAAACATAGTAAAAGTCGCATGCATTCATCTAAACATACTAAAAGTCCCATGCATTCCTCTAAACATACTGAAAGTCCCATGCATTCATCTAAACATACTAAAAGTCCCATGCATTCCTCTAAACATACTAAAAGTCCCATGCATTCCTCTAAACATAGTAAAAGTCCCATGCATTCCTCTAAACATACTAAAAGTCCCATGCATCCTCTAAACATACTGAAAGTCGCATGCATTCCTCTAAACATAGTAAAAGTCCCATGCATTCATCTAAACATACTAAAAGTCCCATGCATTCCTCTAAACATACTGAAAGTCCCATGCATTCCTCTAAACATACTAAAAGTCCCATGCATTCCTCTAAACATACTGAAAGTCCCATGCATTCCTCTAAACATACTAAAAGTTGCATGCATTCCTCTAAACATACTGAAAGTTCCATGCATTCATCTAAACATACTGAAAGTCCCATGCATTCCTCTAAACATACTGAAAGTCCCATGCATTCCTCTAAACATACTGAAAGTCCCATGCATTCCTCTAAACTTACTAAAAGTCCCATGCATTCCTCTAAACATACTAAAAGTCCCATGCATTCCTCTAAACATACTAAAAGTCCCATGTATTCCTCTAAACATACTAAAAGTCCCATACATTCCTCTAAACATACTAAAAGTCCCATGCATTGCTCTAAACTTACTAAAAGTCCCATACATTCCTCTAAACTTACTAAAAGTCCCATGCATTCCTCTAAACTTACTAAAAGTCCCATGATATGCTCTAAGAGCTTTCACAACACTATACACACACACACATGCGTGCGCATGCACACACACACACATGCACACACATGCACACATGCACACACACACACACACACATAAACACACACACACACATGCACACGCACACGCACACACACACACATAAACACACACACACACATAAACACACAACATCTGTTAACATTATTAAGATACTGAATTATTTTATTTGTGTACTGTATTTCTTAAATAATCGTGTTATAAATCATAACTAATTGTTTGTGTGTTAATGATATTTTGCTATAGTTGGATATATTTGCTTCACAGAATGTCACCTGTCCATCTGGAACATCATGTCAAGACCAGCAAGTACAGTGTGTCGTTCCTCCCTGTCATCCAGTGGCTCTCTGTGTTGGTGAGTTGGTGTTAATTAATTAGTTCTTTAATTATTAATTAATTAAGTATTAATTTTATCTGTTATCTGCATATTTAGTATTACTAATTAATTTATTTATTTATTTTATTTTATTTTTTTATTATGATTTTTTTTTTTTTTATCACACTGACAAAGTCCATAGGTGAAATATAGGTATTACTTTTCTGAATTATTATTTTTTAATAAAAAATATTGTTTATTTCAGCTACGCCATGCACTTCGCACTCTGACTGTCTAAATGGCGGATCGTGCTCTGATGGAAAATGTTTTTGCTTTGGTCCTTATTCTGGATCCAGATGTCAGTATGAGTCAGGTGATATAAGTTATGGACATATTTTTATTAAAGTTGTCCTACTTTGTCTTAAAGTAATCAAAGACTGTTTACTCTTAATCATTTGGATAAGGAAGACAAAACATTTTGACACTTGTTACTAAAATCCATTGGGCTATTTCTTGTTCCAGCCAGTGTACCACGACTGGTATATCAAAGGTTGTGGTATGTGGTTGGATGGTTCATATAAAAGATCCCTTGCTACTAATGGAAAAATGTAGTGGGTTTCTTCTCTAAGACTATATGTCAAAATTAGCAAATGTCTGACATCCAATAGCCGATTATTAATAAATCAATGTGCTCTAGTGGTGTCGTTAAAACAAACATTAACGTTTTGTGACTAAAATGTAATAAAATCCTACCTAAAACTATTATTGAGGATTTAGGACTAAAACTGTTTGCATTATATTACGATAAACTCCATGTTGGAATGTCTACATCGTTCTGCTGTTGAATGTAAGAAATCACAGTGAAAGGAATAATAATGAAGCTGAAGATTCCAATATTTAGAAGCATCTTAGTTTATTTATGACAATTGCATCTTAGTTTATTTATGACAATTGCATCTTAGTTTATTTATGACAATTGCATCTTAGTTTATTTATGACAATTGCATCTTAGTTTATTTATGACAATTGCATCATATCCATCAGTCCAGCACGTTTATAAATTCTTAATTTTTCTACTGATATCTTTAGTTAACTATCCAGATGGAATAAACATATGCATGGATTTTTTAATTAATCTTTTTGCCTTGAAATCATTGTGGCTTTGTACACAATAAATGTCAGATATTACTTCAAATCCATTTTTGGGAAATGGTATAAATTTTAAAATCACAATCATAATATTTGTTTTTTCAAGCAGTTGGGTGCATTCATAATGATGAAACAAAAAGTGTTTCCTAGCAAGTTTTTTAGCACTTTAAAAATCAAATGTCTTGGACAACATTATTATTGTTGTTAAAATGGTGTCGTTTGAATAGTGACATTTGAAATGTAAAGCAGTTGAGAACTATGAGGTGCAATGTTTTACATTACTTTCAACCATATTAAAATAATTATTAGTCCCAACTTGAGAAGATGGCATTTACAACTCAGTACATTTTTAGTTTGCATAAATGTACGTCAGTACATTTTTAGTTTGCATAAATGTACATGTAGAAAAAAATTTAAGTTCAAGTTTAAAAAGACGAATATATTTTAAAAAGTGTTATATTTCTTTCTTTAGTATCACAATCAATTACTAGGTGGACGTCACACTTACAGTACAATATATACTGTACATACATTTCTTTCTATTTATACTATATTACAGACAAATAGAGAAAAATATAAATAGGATCTTCTATATACTTAGTAACTACATACTTCACTTTACATTTGCTTTAAACCATATGTGTATTTAAAACTATTACTTTATAACAAAGAATGCATTCAGAACATTTGGGATTCTTAAAAAATCAATATTTTATCTTTTGTTTCTCCTTTTTCTTTTCTTGTTATTTCTGTTTTTTAATGACACCTTTTTGATGTTAATCGATGAGAAATTATTTACAGTATTTAAGTCAATGTGATTATTGCAACACCATTTACTTTTAATGATCTCAATAAAAACTTTGATTATTTGATTATTTGACTGACAGTGGTAAAGAATGGGAGCTGTCCTAATGTGACGGGAATAGTGGGAACTTGTGTTAGTAGATGTCAAACTGACAACAACTGTACTGGCAACATGAAGTGTTGCAGCAACGGCTGTGGCCACGTCTGTATGCAGCCAGTAGTCAAACATGATCCCTGCAAGGTATGTTCTTATGCCGCCATTAGTTAATATTATCCCTGCATGGTATGTTCTTATGCCACCATTAGTTAATACAATCCTTGCAAGGTATGTTCTTATGCCTCCAATAGTTAATACAGTAATATCCCTAAAAGGTATGTCCTTATGCCGCCAATAGTTAATACTATACCTGCAAGGTATGTTCTTATGTCACCAATAGTTAATACGTTACTATCCCTGGAAGGTATGTTCTTATGCCGCCAATAGTTAATACTATCCCTGCAAGGTATGTTCTTATGCTGCCAATAGTTAATACGTTACTATCCCTGCAAGGTATGTTCTTATGCCACCAATAGTTAATACTATCCCTGGAAGGTATGTTCTTATGCTGCCAATAGTTAATACTATCCTTGCAAGGTATGTTCTTATGCCGCCAATAGTTAATACATTACTATCCCTGGAAGGTATGTTCTTATGCCACCAATAGTTAATACTATCCCTGCAAGGTATGTTCTTATGCTGCCAATAGTTAATACGTTACTATCCCTGGTAGGTATGTTCTTATGCCACCAATAGTTAATACTATCCCTGCAAGGTATGTTCTTATGCCACCATTAATTAATACTATCCCTACAAGGTATGTTCTTATGCCACCATTAATTAATACTATCCCTGCAAGGTATGTTCTTATGCCACCAATAGTTAATACTGTACTATCCCTGGAAGGTATGTTCTTATGTCACTAATAGGTAATACTATCCCTGCAAGGTATGTTCTTATGTCACTAATAGTTAATACAATCTCTGCATTGTATGTTCTTATGTCACTAATAGTTAATACAATCTCTGCATTGTATGTTCTTATGCCACCAATAGTTAATACAATCCCTGCGATGTATGATCTTATGCCACCAATAGTTAATACTATCCCTGCAAGGTGTGTTCTTATGTCACCAATAGTTAATACTATCCTTGCAAGGTATGTTCTTATGCCACCAATAGTTAATACTGTACTATCCCTGGAAGGTATGTTTTTATGTTACCTAATAGGTAATACTATCCCTGCAAGGTATGTTCTTATGTCACTAATAGTTAATACAATCTCTGCATTGTATGTTCTTATGTCACTAATAGTTAATACAATCTCTGCATTGTATGTTCTTATGCCACCAATAGTTAATATTATCCCTGCATGGTATGTTCTTATGCCACCATTAGTTAATACAATCCTTGCAAGGTATGTTCTTATGCCTCCAATAGTTAATACAGTAATATCCCTAAAAGGTATGTCCTTATGCCGCCAATAGTTAATACTATACCTGCAAGGTATATTCTTATGTCACCAATAGTTAATACGTTACTATCCCTGGAAGGTATGTTCTTATGCCGCCAATAGTTAATACTATCCCTGCAAGGTATGTTCTTATGCTGCCAATAGTTAATACGTTACTATCCCTGCAAGGTATGTTCTTATGCCACCAATAGTTAATACTATCCCTGGAAGGTATGTTCTTATGCTGCCAATAGTTAATACTATCCTTGCAAGGTATGTTCTTATGCCGCCAATAGTTAATACGTTACTATCCCTGGAAGGTATGTTCTTATGCCACCAATAGTTAATACTATCCCTGCAAGGTATGTTCTTATGCTGCCAATAGTTAATACGTTACTATCCCTGGTAGGTATGTTCTTATGCCACCAATAGTTAATACTATCCCTGCAAGGTATGTTCTTATGCCACCATTAATTAATACTATCCCTACAAGGTATGTTCTTATGCCACCATTAATTAATACTATCCCTGCAAGGTATGTTCTTATGGCACCAATAGTTAATACTGTACTATCCCTGGAAGGTATGTTCTTATGTCACTAATAGTTAATACAATCTCTGCATTGTATGTTCTTATGTCACTAATAGTTAATACAATCTCTGCATTGTATGTTCTTATGCCACCAATAGTTAATACAATCCCTGCGATGTATGATCTTATGCCACCAATAGTTAATACTATCCCTGCAAGGTATGTTCTTATGTCACCAATAGTTAATACTATCCTTGCAAGGTATGTTCTTATGCCACCAATAGTTAATACTGTACTATCCCTGGAAGGTATGTTTTTATGTTACCTAATAGGTAATACTATCCGTGCAAGGTATGTTCTTATGTCACTAATAGTTAATACAATCTCTGCATTGTATGTTCTTATGTCACTAATAGTTAATACAATCTCTGCATTGTATGTTCTTATGCCACCAATAGTTAATACAATCCCTGCGATGTATGATCTTATGCCACCAATAGTTAAGACAATCTCTGCAAGGTATGTTCTTATGCAGCAGTAGTTAATACAATCCCTGCAAGGTATGTTTGTATGCAGCA
The DNA here is from genome assembly GCF_016097555.1 of Gigantopelta aegis. Lineage (NCBI taxonomy): Eukaryota > Metazoa > Mollusca > Gastropoda > Neomphalida > Peltospiridae > Gigantopelta > Gigantopelta aegis. Next base: position 5,046,149 of record NC_054708.1, on the reverse strand, counting down.
ATAGTTAATACAATCCCTGCAAGGTATGTTTGTATGCAGCAATAGTTAATACAATCCCTGCAAGGTATGTTTGTATGCAGCAGTAGTTAATACAATCCCTGCAAGGTATGTTTGTATGCAGCAATAGTTAATACAATCCCTGCAAGGTATGTTTGTATGCAGCAGTAGTTAATACAATCCCTGCAAGGTATGTTTGTATGCAGCAATAGTTAATACAATCCCTGCAAGGTATGTTTGTATGCAGCCAATAGACTGGATGTTAGAAGCCAAACTGGCTCAGGTTAAAGGTCTGGGTATATAACTCAAATTTAACATTGCCATTTTAGTAAAGCTGTCCCTTGATTTTCTTTGTCAGCTACCTAATTTGTAATTAATTTAACAGAACAATTTCATTTTGTGGTCAAAATTTAAGTTTTCTGTTCAGCACTACATGTCAACTGTTAATTACAAAATGCTTTGGGATGTGTATATTTATAAAATAACATGTTATGAATTACTTTTTGTTATTAGTGATAGTATATTTGTTTTCCAGAATGTCACGTGTCCTTCTGGAAAAACATGTCGACCACAGCAAGTACAGTGTTTCAGGGCTCCCTGTTATCCAGTAGCTCAGTGTGTTGGTGAGTTGGTTCAAGATCATGGCCTTAAAGTGGTCAGTATACTGCTTGTGGATATAATGCTAAGAAAATGATCCATCCATCCATCAATCCATCCCCCCATCCCATCCCATCCCTCCCATCCATCCACCCATCCATCCATCCATCCATCCATCCATCCATCCATCCATCCATCCATCCATCCATCCATCCATCCATCCATCCATCCATCCATCCATCCATCCATCCACCCCACCCACCCACCCACCCACCCACCCATCCATCCATCCATCCATCCATCCATCCATCCATCCATCCATCCACCCACCCATCCATCCATTCATCCATCCATCCATCCACATCCATCCGTCCGTCCGTCCATCCGTCCATCCATCCATCCATCCATCCATCCATCCATCCAGATGAGTGAAACTTGGTTTATGGTTACATCACTGAATGTCCATCTAGATGTATATTAAAAAATTATATTATATTATTAAACTGAGCATACCGTATTTGAATTTGTAAAAGTTAAAAAACATTTAAGAACTACATTATATAGTTTACATCACAAATTATATTTTGTATTAAACTAATTTTTTTTTTAATTAATTAATTTTTCACATGCATTAATACGGATGAAACTATGAGTGACAGAGAATCAGTTTATACATGTGGTAGAAAACAGTTAATTCCATACAATTCTTAATTGTCTGTCTGTCTGTATCTTTATCTATTTTGCTGTCTACTACCTGTCAGTCTGTCAGTCTGTCAGTCTGCCTGTCTGCCTGTCTGTCTGTCTATTTGTTTGTATTTAATTTATTTTAGGTACACCATGCACTACATTTCCATACGAACCCTACACGGACTGTCAAAATGGTGGTTCCTGCGCTAATGGAAAATGTTTTTGTTTCGGTCCTTATTATGGAGACAGATGTCAGTTAGGTAACATGTGGACCTTTATTCCATTGTTTCTCTCTTTAACTAATCAGTGACTATTCACATATTACTGTTCAGACTCTGATTAGAAAAAGTACTCTGACACGTTACTAAAATGTCAAATAAGCTGCTTCTTTGAATCGTCATTACAGTCTAGTAGAATCATATAAAGGAATTCTCAAATAAAATTTATACTGGAATGTCTGCATCATTCTCACTTAAGTAAGAGGTCAGAGTAGAAATAGAGGATTCATCACGAGTGTTTTTTAATCTGGAAAATATCAACCAAGTCTATGTTAATTGGTATTTGTCAAATACTGATTAATTAGACGAGGTTGATATTTTCCATATTAAAAAACACGAGTAGCAAATTCTATTTATCCTATAGCACTTCTAAAATAACATTTTAATTAAATTTTTAGTAAATCACAGTACTAAAGTCGCTGCCATCGGTAATATGCTGTCATCACGATTAACACATTTTAACTAAATCTTTGCTCAAGTATACAGGTCATGTTGGCTTGTAAGCAAATGACCCATCCACAGCATACATTACCTAGAGACCTTGAAAATTTAAATACCAGTATTAACTGGGTTAATACACTAAATTATCACATGGGTTTATGACATGGATATCATGGGTAAGTTATAGGATAAATAAAGATATTACAAATTGAAGGTTCCATGACTTATAATATTTATGAGCATCTTAGTGTATGGCAGATACATCATGACGCATCAAATTCCAACAAAATGGGCTGGCCAGAACACGTTTTACCATGTATTTCCATCATTCTACTTAAAATATTAGTTGTAATCCATGTAAAAATGTGTGACAATTCATTTGTAACACTGTAAAGCTGTTTGGCATTAATTAATGCTAATATTAATAAATGCTGTAATCCAGATTTGTACACTTTTGTTTAATTCGAGAAAAACTCAGCCTCCCCCCTTACAAAATTGGGAGCCCATACACCTATGCAGACCAGCATGTTAACAAAGTACTAATTTTTTAAAGTATTCTTTGTGTTTTAGTAAATCATCCATAAGATTATTTTTACAGAAGAAAACAACATTGTTTTAAATTAGTACTATTATAGAATACTGATTTACAAAAAAACGAAACAACACCAAACAAATAACTAACATAAACAAAAATCTAATTGTATCAGAGACAAAGAAAAAATAAACAATGAGCTTGAGTATAAAAACATACACATAGTAAGGTGCATGTACATGTGTGCTTTCAGTAAGGCACACTTGAAATCTAATGTTATACAACCACAAAAATGTATGCTGAATATTTTAGATATTTCATAAACTACTATAAGATTTATATACTTTATCTTTGACTGACAGTGGTCAAGAATGGAACCTGTCCCAACATGCAAGGGATGGTGGGAGACTGTCAACAGAGATGTCAAACTGACAGCAACTGTACTGGCGACATGAAGTGTTGCAGCAATGGCTGTGGCCACGTCTGTATGCATCCAGTAGTCAAACATGATCCCTGCAAGGTATGTTCTTATGCAGACAATAGTTAATACAATCCCTCCAAGGTATGTTCTTATGCAGCAGTAGTTAATACAATCCCTCCAAGATATGTTCTTATGCAGCAATTGTTAATACAATCCCTGCAAGGTATGTTCTTATGCAGACAATAGTTAATACAATCCCTGCAAGGTATGTTCTTATGCAGACAATAGTTAATACAATCCCTCCAAGATATGTTCTTATGCAGCAGTAGTTAATACAATCCCTGCAAGGTATGTTTTTATGCAGCAATAGTTAATACAGTCCCTGCAAGGTATGTTCTTATGCAGCAATAGTTAATACAGTCCCTGCAAGGTATGTTCTTATGCAGCAATAGTTAATACAGTCCCTTCAAGGTATGTTTGTATGCAGCAATAGTTAATACAGTCCCTGCAAGGTATGTTCTTATGCAGCAATAGTTAATACAGTCCCTTCAAGGTATGTTCTTATACAGCAATAGTTAATACAGTCCCTTCAAGGTATGTTCTTATGCAACAATAGTTAATACAGTCCCTGCAAGGTATGTTCTTATGCAGCAATAGTTAATACAGTCCCTGCAATGTATGTTCTTATGCAGCAATAATTAATACAGTCCCTTCAAGGTATGTTCTTATGCAGCAATAGTTAATACAGTCCCTGCAAGGTATGTTCTTATGCAGCAATAGTTAATACAGTCCCTGCAAGGTATGTTCTTATGCAGCAATAGTTAATACAGTCCCTTCAAGGTATGTTCTTATGCAGCAATAGTTAATACAGTCCCTTCAAGGTATGTTCTTATGCAGCAATAGTTAATACAGTCCCTGCAAGGTATGTTCTTATGCAGCAATAGTTAATACAGTCCCTGCAAGGTATGTTCTTATGCAGCAATAGTTAATACAGTCCCTTCAAGGTATGTTCTTATGCAGCAATAGTTAATACAGTCCCTTCAAGGTATGTTCTTATGCAGCAATAGTTAATACAGTCCCTGCAAGGTATGTTCTTATGCAGCAATAGTTAATACAGTCCCTGCAAGGTATGTTCTTATGCAGCAATAGTTAATACAGTCCCTTCAAGGTATGTTCTTATGCAGCAATAGTTAATACATTCCCTGCAAGGTATGTTCTTATGCAGCAATAGTTAATACAGTCCCTTCAAGGTATGTTTGTATGCAGCAATAGTTAATACAGTCCCTGCAAGGTATGTTCTTATGCAGCAATAGTTAATACAGTCCCTTCAAGGTATGTTCTTATGCAGCAATAGTTAATACAGTCCCTTCAAGGTATGTTTTTATGCAGCAATAGTTAATACAGTCCCTGCAAGGTATGTTCTTATGCAGCAATAGTTAATACAGTCCCTGCAATGTATGTTCTTATGCAGCAATAGTTAATACAGTCCCTTCAAGGTATGTTCTTATGCAGCAATAGTTAATACAGTCCCTGCAAGGTATGTTCTTATGCAGCAATAGTTAATACAGTCCCTGCAAGGTATGTTCTTATGCAGCAATAGTTAATACAGTCCCTTCAAGGTATGTTCTTATGCAGCAATAGTTAATACAGTCCCTTCAAGGTATGTTCTTATGCAGCAATAGTTAATACAGTCCCTGCAAGGTATGTTCTTATGCAGCAATAGTTAATACAGTCCCTGCAATGTATGTTCTTATGCAGCAATAGTTAATACAGTCCCTTCAAGGTATGTTCTTATGCAGCAATAGTTAATACAGTCCCTGCAAGGTATGTTCTTATGCAGCAATAGTTAATACAGTCCCTGCAAGGTATGTTCTTATGCAGCAATAGTTAATACTATGTTCTTATGCAGCAATAGTTAATACAGTCCCTTCAAGGTATGTTCTTATGCAGCAATAGTTAATACAGTCCCTGCAAGGTATGTTCTTATGCAGCAATAATTAATACAGTCCCTGCAAGGTATGTTCTTATGCAGCAATAGTTAATACAGTCCCTTCAAGGTATGTTCTTATGCAGCAATAGTTAATACAGTCCCTTCAAGGTATGTTCTTATGCAGCAATAGTTAATACAGTCCCTGCAAGGTATGTTCTTATGCAGCAATAGTTAATACAGTCCCTGCAAGGTATGTTCTTATGCAGCAATAGTTAATACAGTCCCTGCAAGGTATGTTCTTATGCAGCAATAGTTAATACAGTCCCTGCAAGGTATGTTCTTATGCAGCCAGTATTCAAGCGTGATCCCTGCAAGATAATGTTCATATGGAACCAATAGTTAACACAAATTAGTAAAAAGAAAAAACCCAACCAATTAACATATTTTCCACATTATGAATGTCTGGTTGCCAGTTATTGTGACTTGTTAGCAGTCTAGATATAACTTGGTGGAAGTCTAACCATAGCTTGAGTTCATAGCTAAATGTGATGTGCGATGTCTGCACAGAAGTCAAGTTAAAAGACTGGATATTAAAAACATAATTTAAGTTTTAGAATCATTGATATAAGTCGGGTTAGAAGATTCCCTCGTAGTTTGACAAGATTGCCATTTTAGGAGGGCAAACTGGCCATATTTACATTACTATGATATAGTAAATTGTCCTATGACTTATTTTGTCAGCTACATAATTTGTAATTATTTTAAAAGAACAATTTAATTTTGTAGATTTCATATTCCGATAATTTTTCTACAGTAATTATACATAATGTGTATATTTACAGAAGAATTATGCTATGGATTGTAATTCCTAGTATTTGTTAAGTTTATGATGTTTTACTGAGTAGTTACATTTGATTTCCAGAATGTCACGTGTCCTTCTGGAAAAACATGTCGACCACAGCAAGTACAGTGTTTCAGGGCTCCCTGTTATCCAGTAGCTCAGTGTGTTGGTGAGTTGGTTCATATCATCGTCTTAAAGTGGTGGATATACTGAAATAAAAATATTAATCAACCATTTTAAGTTGATATTTTAGCTGTATCTTTATTATTATATATTAATTAATTTGTTACTTTATTTATCACCATATTATTTTTTTCTTCTTTTTAAATTATTATTATTATTTTTTTTTTCACATATTTATTTATTTATTTGTTTGTTTGTTTATTTGTTTATATTTAATTTATTTTAGCTACCCCATTCACTGTATTTTCATGTGAACCCTATTCAGACGGTAAAAATGGTGGTTTATTAATTAATTTGTTTATTTGTTTGTTTATTTATTTTTACTTAATTTATTTTAGCTACCCCATGCACTGTGTTTCCATATGAACCCTATTCAGACTGTCAAAATGGTGGTTCATGCTTTAGTGGAAAATGTGAATGTTTCGGCCTGTATTATGGAGACAGATGTCAGTATGAAGCAGGTAATGTGGACCTTTACTCATTCTCTCTCTCTGTCTCTCTCTGTCTGTCTCTCTCTGTCTCTCTCTCTGTCTGTCTCTGTCTGTTTGTCTCTCTTTCTGTCTCTCTCTGTCTCTGTCTCTCTCTCTGTCTCTCTGTCTCTCTCCATGACTTATAATATTTATGAGTATTTTGGTGTATAATAGACACATCATGGTTCATCAGACCAGCATGTTTATAAATTACTGATTGTTATATTCTTTACAATTTATATTTACACAAAAATTAATAGTTCAGAGTTATAATATGTTGTCTAGTGTCTCAATAGAATACGGGTACCAAAAAAACCAACAACAATAACTTCAGTATAAATACATAAAATAAATGCATATTCTGAATGTTGTGGAATTGGTCATAAATGAAATTAATTTTAAACATTTTACTCTTAAATGACAGTGGTCAAGAATGGAACCTGTCCCAACATGCAAGGGATGGTGGGAGACTGTCAACAGAGATGTCAGACTGACAGCAACTGTACTGGCGACATGAAGTGTTGCAGCAACGGCTGTGGCCACGTCTGTATGCATCCAGTAGTCAAACGTGATCCCTGCAAGGTATGTTCTTATGCAGACAATACCTAATCCTTTTAAGGCACATTCTTATGCAGCCAATAGTTAACACAACTTTGTAAGATATGTTCTTTGCAGCAAATAATGCATCAAATATTTAACATGTGATGGAGACTTATATTTTGTTTGTTTGTGTGTATGTCTGTCTCTATATGTGTATGGGTAGTCACGGTTAATCTGTGTGTAACTTTAAAATATTGCAAGTCTTTGTGGATATTTGTTAGCAATACTTTCTGTTTCAAATTAACAGCTGTTTGTTTTGTATTTTTCCTTCTCTCTAATAATTATTTGTTTTTCCAGAATGTCAGCTGTCCTTTTGGAACAGTATGTCGACCCCAGCAAGTAGAGTGCTTCACAACACCTTGTTATCCCATAGCCCAGTGTGTTAGTGGTGAGTTTGAATCTAAACACATTTACAACAACAACACCACCTTGTTATCCCATAGCCCAGTGTGTTAGTAGTGAGTTTGCATCTAAACACATTTACAACAACAACACCTTGTTATCCCATAGCCCAGTGTGTTAGTGGTGAGTTTGCATCTAAACACATTTACAACAACAACAAATTATAATCAGTTTACTTCAGGATTGTCTGTTATATCATTTACATGTGCGTTCATCGGGCTATGAACCAAAAAAATCAAACCTGTTCTCATATAAGGTTGGGGGGTTTTCATACCCAGATGAATGTAAAAGAAATAACATCCAATACTTATAATTAAATTTGAATCATACTTGCTAATAATAACTCTAAAACTTCATACTTTATTTTAAATTATTTTTGGTCCACAAACATTAACGCTCAGTAAGACAACTTGCCCATATAAAATGACATCATCAGATATAATGTTCCCTGAGGACATAATTTTTTAATTATTTATTCATTTTTTAGTACATGATATCCACATTTGGAATAACAGAAAATTTGATAAGACAGCAGTGTTAAAGATACATATTCTAAATATATGCATACATATAATTATCACAAATATTAACCTTAGTAACAACTGTAACAGTGTACTACTATTCTTGTCAGTTCTGTATAAATATAACTCACATAGGCACATACAAGTAAGTAGGTCTCAAACATTTTTATATTGATAAAATAATTTTCTGATTTTTCTTTACAAGACATTAAGGTGTGCAGGAATGGAGGTAGCTCTGGGCAAGCAAATCAGATCTCCAAATTATCTGTAAAACCAGTGATTTTCCCACCAAAAATCAGTTACTGGTATATCATGAAATTATTTTGCCAATTGAAAATAATATTTGCAAGGTTCGCACATGCTTGAAAAGGCCCTAAATTTGAAGGGTTGCCCTAAAAAGGCTCCATTTTGATGATCTACATGTAGCCCTAAAAAGCCCTATATTTGACGGGCAAGTTCACAAAAGACCCTAAATTGGGCCATATAAGCCCTGAAATTGATAAACATTTTTCTTCTTCCGGAAACATTAAATAAATTGTCAAAAATACATCGATATCTACATTCATTTGTTGATCTCTGTGCTCGCTCAAACATTTATGTGTAAACAATGCCAAAATGATACCAACGATTCATTCGTAAAAAATCATCAATGTTCGGCATTGTTCGTAGAAGGATTCATTCGTAACTTTTGGGGAGCGCATGATTGGTCATTCTAAAACGAAACATGTTTCATTGGTCATTGCAAATGGTAAATTGTAAAAGCTACAAAGAGGAGAAGCAATATACCCTATCTTGTGTACAATGTAGGTACATGTAGGTATTAACAGAAAGTATACAGTGAAAATTTTTGTACTGAAACCACCTTAGTTCAGTGCTTTCTGTACAATAAAAAGACATTATATTAATGGCTTTCCAATCAGCATCAAGATAGTTACAATTTTATAATTCTTCTCATTTTAGCTTATAGTTTGATTTACAAAAGAAAGAATTTACTAAAATATTATAAAAATACTTACCGTACTTCCCTTAACATTTATCTCAAGATTTCTAACATTGTATGGTAAAAAGGGGGATTGTAACTTTTTTTTTATTTGTTTAATATTACATCTATTAAATTACTGCTTTATAGCATTGATTATACCCTGATAAATTAAAAAATTTGTATTCAAATTATTTTTCATTATAAAATGGTCATAGTTAATAAATCTACCATCTTGTACCATCTTGTACTTGACCAAAAGTTGGATACTTATAATTATAAACACAGAAATAACCCTCAGGCCCGTAATGAGATACTAAAAATTATGAATAAATTTAATTTATGTGATCCATGGAGAATAAATAACCCAGAAAGTAGACGATATACATGGTCAAGGAAATCACCATTAAAAAAAGCAAGGCTGGATTTTTTCCTGATAACGGAAGAATTATTATCTTGTATCTTAAAAACTAGTATTGTTCCAGGGTATAAAACAGACAATAATGCCATAGAGATCTTTATAAAACTTTCTGAATTTACTAAAGGCAAAGGTTTTTGGAAATTTAACAACTGCCTATTAAATAATACTCAGTATGTCGAACGTGTGAAATCGGTTATTTATACAGTAATAGAGGAGTATGCTTTACTTCCCTATGATAGAAATTACCTGTTGTCTGCAGACACACATCTTATATCCTTTATGATAAGTGACCATCTATTTTTGGAAATCCTTCTTACAAAAATAAGGGGCATGTTAATCAGTTTTAGTGCAGCTCTTAAAAAGGAAAAGGAATTAAAAAGAAAACAACTAGAACATCGAATTAATTTTTTAACTGAGTTAGTGGATAAAAATCCTGAATCAAAGATATTTGTTGAATGGTTGGAAGAAAAGAAAAAACAGGAGGAATTAGATAGAAAAGAATATATGAAGGGTTTAATTTTGAGAAGCCGAGCTAGGTAGATAGAAGACGGAGAAAAGCCATCGAAATATTTTTTAAATCTAGAAAAAAGAAACTATGTAAATAAAACAATAACCCAACTTGTTTGTGAGGATAGTAACATTATTATTGAACAAAATCAGTATCTTGGGGATTTATTAACAAAACCTTAATTTTTTTTAACTATGGCGAGGACATTATAAAATGGGTCAATATATTAAATAAGGACTGTATGTTAACTAGTTCAAAATAGTGTTTTTACTAAATTTTTCCCAGTAGGGAGGGGATGTAGACAAGGTGATCCAATAGCACCATATCTTTTTATATTGTGCGCTGAGATCATGGGAAATTTGTTTAGAAAGGAGTCAATTAAAGGAATAGTAATAGAAAAAAGATAATATAAAATAATGCAGTATGCAGACGATACAAATATAACACTCGATGGGACAGAAGCTTCACTAAGGAACACATTAAATTTAATAGATCAATTTTCTAAATTCTCAGGATTGAAACCAAATATTGAAAAAACTATTGGTATTTGGATCGGATCAAATTCAAATAATACTCATAATCTATGTAAAGATAAAATCTTAAAATGATCACAAAAGAATTTTACCTTCTTGGGAATTAAATTTAGTGTCCAGTTAAATCAAATTGTACAATTAAATTATACTGACAAAATTGAAGAGATTTCAAAGTTACTGAATACCTGGTCTAAACGTCATCTTACTATGCTGAGTAGAATTACCATTGTCAAATCCTTGGCTCTATCTAAACTTGTTCACCTTATTCTCAGTATCCCCAATCCAGACAAGGGCATAATAAAAAACAATCAACAAGATCTTTTATTCATATATTTGGAAGAGTTCCATAGATAGAATTTCTTGGAATTCGCTAATGCAGGATATAGAAAATGGTGGTTTAAAAATGGTAAACTTAGAATATTTTATGAATTCCTTAAAGATTCATTATGGTATCATATCCTTAGATGTTACCTCCCAAACAAAAATATTTTATTTACTAATATAGGAGATGATTACCATAAACTGTGTGGAAAAAAATTACAAATATGTTCTGGAAACAGGTATTCAATATACTAGCATTATTCAAATAGAAAGTGGAACTTAACGAAAATGATGTAAGTTCTGAACCACTGTGGTTGAACTCCCTAATTAAAATTGGTAACAAAACTGTTTATTACCAGAATTGGAATATAATAGGTATAACAAATGTACATGATATGTATGACCCAGATGGCAACTTATTTAAATATGATGGATTTTGTGAATTTTATGGCTTTCATCCACCATTTACTACATTTGAAGGGCTAAAGGCTGCAATATTACATACATGGCCATTTTTATCCATCAAACCACTTTCAGCTGACTTTCTATTTTGGCCAAAGTATATAAATACCATAATACAAAACAAACAGGAGTCAAAACATATATATAACACCAATATAGAATAATCAAAAGAATTCTCCCTACAAACAAGTTTTTCTATAATATTAAAGTGATAAGCAGCCCAAATTGTAGCTTCTGTAATGCGTCTATTGAAACGTATACGCATTTATTTTTTGATTGTGTACACGTCCAAAATTTAATTAAACAAGTCGAGCAATGGATAAAAGAATCGGCAGACATTATAGTTAGCTTCTCTCGTACCAGTTTTCTTCTTGGCCACTCAAAGAACAATATCATAATTGACATTATTGCTCTTTTGACAAAGCAATTTATATATACCGGGTAGTTCAAAATTTCTGAAGAAATCACTAGATATTAAAATATTCAAAATTCATATACATTCTTATTATATATTAGAAAAAAAAATGTATTCCAATAAAATCAAATATAATGAATTTATTAAAAGATGGAGTGTATACCATAAGTTGTTTGAATAAATATCTCTAGGTCATCCACCACTGACAGTATCTTAAGTATTTATTACCATATATATACATGTATAAAAAAAATTGAGTGTTTAGTACTGAGTGAGGTTCAATGACATGTTGGCAAGAGGTTTGTTGTTTTATTTCATAGTATATTAATTTTGATCTGTGTATGTATGTATAAAAATATATATATATACACTGTGTGAAAATGTGACCAAAAATGAAAATAAAATATTCAAATGAATTTTTTTTGTAAAAATCTACCATTGTCGCTTTTTAAATCATCAATAAATTTAATACCTACATCATACCAATCTCTATAAAATACAGATTTTTGGTTTATCTTTACATCATCGTTATACCATATATATTCTGACAATATCGACTCTTCATCTTTAAACTTATTTTTATATGTTTTTTAGATATAAACTTCAAGCTATTCATGTATCTTTCCAAAAAGTATTTTCAATATTTTTTGCATACTCATGGATTTTTTCAGCATCAAAAAATTTAATATTATTTTTTAAATTATACTGATTTATAATAAAGGTTCTCCACGTACATGTAGAATCTGTTTTAATTAGTCTCTTTAGGTTATTCCCTTTATACCTTTGTGTATGGTGAAATCGCATCCCCCTGGTGACAACCTCTTCCCAATTTAAAGAAAGGTGAAGCAAAACCATTAACTAGTATAGTTGATTGTGAATCATTATGGAATACATGAATCCATTTTTGTATCGATGGTCCAAAACCCCCAAAAATTCAAGAGTATTAAAAAAAAATTTCCAGTCGACTGAATCAAATGCCTTTTCAAAGTCAGTTAATAATAGTAAACCAGGAATTTGTTGGCTTTCGGTATATTCCATAATGTTATATATTAATCGTGTTACTTCACCTATGTATCGGGTGAGACGTAGCCCAGTGGTAAAGCGCTCGCTTGATGCAAGGTCAGTTTGGGATCGATCCCCGTCAGTGGACCCATTGGGCTACTTCTCACTCCAGCCAGTGCACCACGACTGGTACATCAAAGGCTGTGATATGTGCTATCCTCTCTATGGAATGGTGCATATAAAAGATCCCTTGCTGCTACTTGAAAAGAGTAGTCCATGAAGTGGCGACAGTGGGTTTCCTCCCTCAATATCTGTGTGGTCCTTAACCATATGTCCGATGCCATATAAATAAAATGTGTTGAGTGTGTCGTTAAATAAACCATTTCCTTTCTACACCTATATATCTTCCAGACATAAAAACCCTTTTTTTTCACTAATAATTTTAGGTATTACTGATTTTATTCTTTGCACTATAACAGCTAGCACAACTTTATATGACACATTTAATACTGAAATATATGTGGGTCTCCAGTTTGTTAAAAACCATTTAGATTTATTTCCCTTAGGGATACACATTATAATACCTTGTGTTTGTGTTATAGGAAGATTGCCATTCTGATAAGCATAGTTTAATGATCTTATTAAATATTTATGTAAATCATATGCCAAAAGAATTTTAAAAACTCAACAGTGAAGCCATCAGGCCCTGGATCTCATCATAGCTTAATTCACCTTCAAGCTTTTGAGCCTCCTCAGGATTAAGTTTGGAAGTTTCAGTTTTTTTCAAATAACTTGTTCAAATATAAATTGCTTTGCATCTTTGTTTTGAATACAATTTTTCATAAAATATTTTTGCTTCACTCTGAGGTCTTATTAATGAGTTTACCTTCATGTGTTTCTAGTTTAATGAAAGACTTATTTCGGAAGTTTCTTGACTCTAAGTTAAAAAAATACTTTTATATAGTTGGTTTCTCACGTTCTTCCATCCATCTAGCTTTTGATCTTATAAAATTTCCGTTTGCTTTTTGGTTACTAATGTTTTCAATTACAATGTTTACCTCTTTAATTTCTCTAATTATGTTATTTTTGGCATCAAGATCATTTACACTATCTAATTCTTTTGTTAGATCACATAATTTAATATTTAGTTCCATTTCCTGTTTTATCTGTTGTTGTTTTTTCATTGATGAATAAAAGATAGTTTTAGCACGTATCATGAGTAACAGCATTTCCCATAATAAATTATCATTTATAACAAATTATTCTACATTTTGATCATGTTCATTAGAATTGCCTTCATCTTTATATTGATCAAGAGTTTCTTTAATGGTTTCTTTGACTATCTGTACATACTTTTGATCTTGTAATAATGAGTTATTAAATTTCCAAAAACCTTTTCCTGTTTCAATTTATTTTTAATTTTAGTGTAACTGGTGAATGATCTGATTTGAAACTAGGTAAAATATTTGTAGAAACCACTGAAGATAAGAGATTATGTGAAATAAGAAAAAAGTTGGTTGCTTCCAGGAAAACCTTTTCAAATAGGGATTTTTCTCTCTCTTTTACGTTCATCAAGAATTGAACAAACTCCCGTTGCTACGTCTGGACCAATGGGATGATGGTATGTGGTAATGAATGTGACGGAAATTTAATTATAATGTTTGGTTTGCAAGTGCTAACTAATATTTAGAGAGGGCTGGAGCTAGGTCTGTTTTGTACGGCCAAGTCTCTTGTCTTTGATGTTGAAAGGGTGAAATTTTTAACAGGAGTGTGACTTGTTTCTGTTTGTTCTTTTTTCAGAAAAGGGTTGCAACTCTTCAATGGATTGCATGAATGGAGGGTCATGTGATAATGGTAAATGCCAATGCTATAAGAAGTATTATGGAGATCGATGTGAACAAGCCTTAACGGATATATCAGGTAACAAATGTTCACAGTATTTTTCATGTCTAGGGAAGAATTCTCATTTATTAATTGAATGTAATATATATATATTTTTTCATGCAAGTATGAAGCACAGAACTGCTTTAATACACACTGTATGAATGGCATAGCTCATTAGGGCGAAGCTGTTCATATATATAGGTGTGTATAATGGCTTAATTTCGAGTGGGGCTTATTCAAAGACATGGGCCAATTTCCGGTAAACTATGGTAATAATTTCTTTTTGAAATCTCCAAGAAAGTGCTGCATCTGGGTTTTTTTACATTTTACCAAATGAGTGAGCAATTTCCGGTAAACCATGGTAATAATTTCTTTTTGAAATCTCCAAGAAAGTGCTACATCTGCTTTTTTTTACATTTTACCAAATGAGTGAACCTGAACAAAATATTGTTTTAAGAAGTTGATGGGAATTAAAAAGTATGGATTCTGAATGATCCAGATTCTTTCTTAAAAATCTATAAAAATAATTTCATCCTGAGCTTTATTTTTTCCCCTTTCTGTTTAATCTCACTATGTACTGCTTCATTTCTTTTTGTTTAATCTCACTATGTACTGCTTCAATTCGTTTTGTTTAATCTCACTATGTACTGCTTCATTTCGTTTTGTTTAATCTCACTATATACTGCTTCAATTCGTTTTGTTTAATCTCACTATGTACTGCTTCAATTCGTTTTGTTTAATCTCACTATGTACTGCTTCATTTCTTTTTGTTTAATCTCACTATGTACTGCTTCATTTCGTTTTGTTTAATCTCACTATATACTGCTTCATTTCGTTTTGTTTAATCTCACTATATACTGCTTCATTTTGTTTTGTTTAATCTCACTATGTACTGCTTCAATTCGTTTTGTTTAATCTCACTATGTACTGCTTCATTTCTTTTTGTTTAATCTCACTATATACTGCTTCATTTCGTTTTGTTTAATCTCACTATATACTGCTTCATTTCGTTTTGTTTAATCTCACTATATACTGCTTCATTTTGTTTTGTTTAATCTCACTATATACTGCTTCATTTCGTTTTGTTTAATCTCACTATATACTGCTTCATTTCATTTTGCTTTCCTGCTTTGTATCTTCACTCATTATAAAGTCAATGTTATGTTCTGGGATGCTGTCTTGGAAGGCATTAAAAGACACACAAACAACACAACAACTTTGCATACATTCAGGAGTGGTATAAATATTGTATACACTGAAAGGACATTTTCCCTTCCTTTCTTACATCCTTCTTTCCATAGTTCTTCCTTCCTAATCCTTAGTTCTTCCTTCCTAATCCTTAGTTCTTCCATCCTAATCCTTAGTTCTTCCATCCTAATCCTTAGTTCTTCCATCCTAATCCTTAGTTCTTCCTTCCTAATCCTTAGTTCTTCCTTCCTAATCCTTAGTTCTTCCATACTAATCCTTAGTTCTTTCAGTCCTACTCAGTTCTCGATGCATCCATTCATCCATCCATCCACTATTCCTTATTGTTTTGTTTTTGTTTTTCAGTCTGTGAGAGCAATTTGGACTGCTACAATGGAGGACAGTGCTTGCAGGGTAGATGCGCCTGTAAAGCTTCCTTTTATGGCTACGGTTGCCTACTGACAAGCAATTTCACCGGTAAGTAAACACAATAATAATATTAAGGGTCATTACCAACAGCTGTTTTTTTGCTTGGGTGGGGGAATGGGTGGATTCGACCCCCAAAACCCTCCCCCTGCACATGCAGCCTGGTTCCAGTGTACATATTACAGTGTACCAAATTAGAAAGATTTCATGGTCAAAATCAACTGTTAGAACATAATTGTATATTTTCCGAAAAACATTCCAACACCATATAGGCAGTCATAAGACGATAATAGTGATTAAGTATGTTAATATTACATATTATATGAGAATGGCTGCTTATAAACAAATTGAGTTTAGTTTTTAATTACAATTATTTTTATTTTTATTTTCTTGTAAATTAAAAAAAAAATCCAAGCTACTGATGTCTAGTAACTGAAAAGCATAAGGTGTAGGATCGTATTAATGAGTGATTCCTTAGTTTGAATTCTTCTGAGAGTAGCACATGCAAACAGTTAAAATACACATTATAAATTACACTGAGAGTAGCACATGCAAACAGTTAAAATACACATGTTAAAATACACTGAGAGTATCACATGCAAACAGTTAAAATACACATTTTAAATTACACTGAGAGTAGCACATGCAAACAGTTAAAATACACATTTTAAAATACACTGAGAGTAGCACATGCAAACAGTTAAAATACACATTTTAAATTACTTTAGAAAACCATTTACAAAATATTTTGAGGAACAGTAATAATTATACTTTGTTATTTGTTTTATTTTTCTTGCTCGAAGCCATAAATTGCCAAGAAACGCTGTGCGAAAATGGAGGCAGCTGCTATGGGAGTTCTTGCTACTGTCCAGATAGCTTCTTCGGAAAAACATGTCAGTACAGTGTCCGTGAGGATGTTGACAGTAAGTCTGTGGTTGTAGCCATTTGTGTTGATGAAAACCAAGTTTTAAAATAAGAAGTGGCTCACAGAGTCTGTGCTGTAATGGGTTGTAAGTTCTGTCAGGGGTTTTCCCATCCCAGTCAGTGCCACATGATTTGTATATATACATATATTTCTCCCATCCCTGGCTATGCAAGACTGCAGGCCCATTCCATAAGGACCATAACGTGAACCCATACGGACTAAATCTTGTCTTGTATTGGCTATGAAATCACTGCATTTAACATGGGCAGTATTACATCCAAGATTATCTCTGGCACTTACCAAATTCATTGCATTTAACATGGGTAGTATTACATCCAAGGTTATCTCTGGCACTTACCAAATTAATTGCATTTAACATGGGTAGTATTACATCCAAGGTTATCTCTGGCACTTACCAAATTCATTGCATTTAACATGGGTAGTATTACGTCCAAGGTTACATGTATCTCTGGCACTTACCAAATTCATTGCATTTAACATGGGTAGTATTACATCCAAGGTTATCTCTGGCACTTACCAAATTCATTGCATTTAACATGGGCAGTATTACATCCAAGGTTATCTCTGGCACTTACCAAATTCATTGCATTTAACATGGGCAGTATTACATCCAAGGTTATCTCTGGCACTTACCAAATTCATTGCATTTCACATGGGTAGTATTACATCCAAGGTTATCTCTGGCACTTACCAAATTCATTGCATTTAACATGGGCAGTATTACATCCAAGGTTATCTCTGGCACTTACCAAATTCATTGCATTTAACATGGGCAGTATTACATCCAAGGTTATCTCTGGCACTTACCAAATTCATTGCATTTAACATGGGCAGTATTACATCCAAGGTTATCTCTGGCACTTACCAAATTCATTGCATTTAACATGGGTAGTATTACATCCAAGGTTATCTCTGGCACTTACCAAATTCATTGCATTTAACATGGGGAGTATTACATCCAAGGCTATCTCTGGCACTTACCAAATTCATTGCATTTAACATGGGGAG
Source organism: Gigantopelta aegis (assembly GCF_016097555.1). Classification (NCBI taxonomy): domain Eukaryota; kingdom Metazoa; phylum Mollusca; class Gastropoda; order Neomphalida; family Peltospiridae; genus Gigantopelta; species Gigantopelta aegis. The sequence continues at coordinate 5,028,159 of NC_054708.1, read as the reverse complement.
TATTACACCCAAGGCTAGCTCTGGCACTTACCAAATTCACCAATTTTGAATTTTGAAAGCAGTTGGCAAATTTTATTTTATTTTTGTGAAATAATTACATGTAATAAATGACATATTTTTAGAAAATAACTGACAATTTGTGCAAGTTTTGAAGTTTAATAGAATTTGGTGAATTGTTTTGCTTACCCAGAGCTAGCACTTGACATCGTTGGTAATACATGTATATGACATCATATTAATATGACTTGGTCATCTTGCAACAGTTTTAAATCAACATTTTGTTATTAAAACCTTCATTATAAAAGCTATCTTGTTAATTTGTAGTGTTAAATTGATGAAACTGAAATGGCAAATATGATGGTGCATTTTATTTTTCATAAAACGGTCAAATAAAGAAGTGACTTTTTTAGCCATCTTTGTCGTTTCGTGTAAAATAATTATTTATTCATCTAATGGATGAGAGAAAAAGACTCCATCATATGCAGTCTTGTGGAATAGAAAAAGTACACCCTCGGTGGTGGAAATTTCGACACAGGAACTCAGCAAACATTTCCACCACCTTCGGTATACTTTTTGTATCTCACATGACCACACATGATGCAGTCTTATAATATATACATTTATTACCCCAGTGGTCACTCATAACAGGGAAAATATTTTCCATATTTTCTCAGTGAGAAATATTCTGCATTGGTCTAACGAGCAATACTATTGGACAATTTGACATTTACAAACCAATGACTTTGTCGGTACTAAATATGACGTCATCACGATTTGACAAACACAAAATGACGTCATGTAGTTTAAAGAGTTTGCGTTTATGGCTCTCTGTTTTGGGTGTCAAATCTATAACAAAATATCATTTTAATGCAATTCATTATAGATTTTGAAGCAGAATAAACAGAACTTGTGTTTTTGAAAATTATCTATGAACATGATTAAATTACAACGTTACAGTAATTCTCAGAACAGTGCGTAATATAAGTTGTAGAAGCATCACGAGGGGTATATGGCTTTTTATATACCCTCTGTGTGTTTTTTTACCTCGAGCCGAAGGCGAGGGGGTAAAAGAGCACACAGAGGGTACATAAAAAGCCATATACCCCGAGAGATGCTTCTACAATGAATTTATCTTGCCGACATGTTAAGCCATATAGCCAAATAATCAAAATAACGCCAGACAATAATTGTTAATAATTTATTAACGGAGCTGTACCACGCGGACGCGAACGAAACCACTTGCCAGTGACAAAAAATAGTTCCATCGATAAACAAGTTTTTAACTTCAAATGTTTGTAATACGAAATTGTTTGAAACAGATATTAATTAATATCAATGTTATTTATGATCTAATTATTGCTTTAGCATTAACTGGGGTGGCTGGAAACTGTTGGAAATTACAGACGGGGTATAAGAGAATTTGGCTCCGCCCACAGGGGTATAAGGGATTTGTCCAACGGCAAACAACCAATCAGATTAATGAATTTTACATGAAGGCGAGATAAAGTGGTTTACATCGTTTCTATACAGGTTGGCCTTTGTGCATGTGCGTGGAAAATAAAGGTTTTTAGAGAAAAAATAGCTGAGGTAATAAATAGAATAACAAACTCGGTACCAGTTATTATCAAATTTATGTCCCGAGTGAAATAATTTTCAGTTGTCACGAGATTTAGTGAGTGACAACTGAAATGCAATTTCACTCATAAATTTGATAATAACTGGTAACTCGTTTATTATCCTCTATGTATGCTATCCTATCTATGGGAAAGTACCGGCCTCGGTGGTGTTGTGATTATACTGGACCGGCCTCGGTGGTGTTGTGATTACACTGGACCGGCCTCGGTGGTGTTGTGATTACACTGGACCGGCCTCGGTGGTGTTGTGATTACACTGGACCGGCCTCGGTGGTGTTGTGATTACACTGGACCGGCCTCGGTGGTGTTGTGATTACACTGGACCGGCCTCGGTGGTGTTGTGATTACACTGGACCGGCCTCGGTGGTGTTGTGATTACACTGGACCGGCCTCGGTGGTGTTGTGATTACACTGGACCGGCCTCGGTGGTGTTGTGATTACACTGGACCGGCCTCGGTGGTGTTGTGATTACACTGGACCGGCCTCGGTGGTGTTGTGATTACACTGGACCGGCCTCGGTGGTGTTGTGATTACACTGGACCGGCCTCGGTGGTGTTGTGATTACACTGGACCGGCCTCGGTGGTGTTGTGATTACACTGGACCGGCCTCGGTGGTGTTGTGGTTACACTGGACCGGCCTCGGTGGTGTTGTGATTACACTGGACCGGCCTCGGTGGTGTTGTGATTACACTGGACCGGCCTCGGTGGTGTTGTGATTATACTGGACTGGCCTTGGTGGTGTCGTGGTTAGGCTGGACTGGCCTTGGTGGTGTCGTGGTTAGGCCATCAGACATAAGGCTGGTAGGTACAGGGTTCACAGCTGAATGGGTAGATGTAAGACCACTGCACCCTCTTCTCTCTCGCTAACCACTAACAACTAACTCACTGTCCTGGACAGATAGTTGAGGTGTGTGCCCAGGACAGCATGCTTAAACCTTAACTGGATATAAGCACAGAAATAAGTTGAAAGGAAAATGAAATGAACTGATTAGGCTGGTAGGTGATGGCTGTTACATTTGTCACTCATTGGTCAAAAGGGTCAGGAGTTAGCTCAGTCAATTGAGTTCTTGCCTGGGGTGTCTGTGTTGCAGGATCTTTTCTTGTTCCAACCAGTGCACCACAACTGTTCAAAGGCCATGTTATGTATTTTCCTGTCTGTGGAAAAGTGCATATAAAAGATCCCTTGCTGCTAATGGAAAATGTAGCAGGTTTCCTGTGATGACTGTGTCAGAATTACCAATTGTTTGACATCCAATAGCTGATGATTAATTAATCAATGTGCTCTAGTGGTGTCCTTAAACAAAACAAACTTTAACTCTCAAAGAACTGTTCTGCAGTTGTCGATAGCTGATGATTAAATAATCAGTTTGCTCTAGTAGTGTTGTTAAACAAAACAAACTTTAACATGAGCATGTTATGCTTACTACATTTTATCATTAAGATAATAAGATATTGCAATTTGTATTACAGCTATTTCATTTTGTGGTGTATGATCTTCAGATCGTATTAGTGGTATAAGCTTTGGCTTTGTCATTTAATTGTAGTTACCTTCAGATTCAGCTATTAGATTTTCATTTTGTCATTGTTATGTCATGGTTATTATCTTTTTCTTTCAGCATACCGTAAATTCCGATCTGATTTGAAGATTAACATGCCCTGGCGGGAGTCGTTCCGAGAGCTGTCAGATCACCAGATTATGAAAACCACCCTGGAGTCACAAGTAAATATGCATTAAAATCAGGGTGATCATTATCTTTTAAAATAGGTGGCTATATTTTCTGAATGCACCTACATGTAGGTGTATAACTGAAATCATAAAAAGTAGGTGGTGGCTACAATAGCAATAACTGCCACAAATTGTTGCCTACCCCCTGTTGATGAACACATGGCTATTTCCATACTGGTGTTCTGTGACATTTACAGCTGTACACATCCTTCTAAATGCATTATCCATTTAGGCCCAGGAGCCTCTTGTTATTAGTCTCCTACTGGTCCAACTGGAGGGGACTAGGTTTCATCTCCATCCTGTCTGTCTGCCCATCTGTCCGTCCATTTGTCCCACATGTTTTTGCAGAAGGCCTTGAGATACTGAGTTGAAATTTTGTGTATAGCTTTATCATGTACTGTTACAGACTTTCATAGCGATTTACTCATTTTTGACAGTTATTGCCCTTCAACTTAGGCAATGTGAAAATTGTTTTATAGAAGGCAATGAGATATTGAACTGAAATTTTGTATATAGCTTTATCTGATCATGTAGTGTTACAGATGAAGTTTAACTTTCACAGCAATGTACCCATTTTGACAGAGTTATTGCTCTTGAACTTAGGAACTATAAAAATTTGTTTCCCTGACTTTTGTTTTGCAGTATCTGAAAATATTGAGGTGACATTTTGTATATAGCTTTATCATGTAATGTTACTGATCAAGTTTAACTTTCCTGGTGATTTACCCACTTTTCACAGATGTTTGGCCCTTGAATTTAGGAGATACGAAAAATTGTTGGGTCAGGTAGTGGACGTGTATTGCTTTAGCACTTATCTCAAAATGCTTTTTTTTAAAATTATTATTCTCTCTCTTTTCTGTCTAAACCATTTGCTAATATACAAGTTGGAGTATATTAAATCGTAATACAGAATTTTATGAGGAATCAAAACTGTAAAAACTGACAATATGCACATGTAGCGTGCATTTTAAGTACTGTTGCAGGTTACACTATTCTGAACTGATGGAATTTTAGCCTGTTATTTTTAACAAATTGGGTAACAAGTTGGGCAAGTGAGTTTTCAGTCAAGACAGATTCAAATGTGTATCAGTGTACAGTCAAACCTGCACTTGTGGCCACCTGTATTGAGCAGCCACCTTTTCTAAGAGGACACATTTTTGATATTCCCAATCCATCTAATATAGTACAAACTTACCTGTATTGAACGGCCACCTGTGTTAAATATACCAGTTTTTACAAACTCCATTTGATTACTGCCAAACACACACACACACACACACACATACACACACACACACACACATACAGACACACATACACATACACTGACAGACACACACACATACACACACACAAACATACACACACATACACAGACACACACACACATACACATACACACACACAGAGACACACACACACACACTTACACACACAGACATACAGACACACACACATGCATGCACACACACAAACACACACACTCACAGACACACATACTCACAGACACACTCACAGACACATAGACACATACACAGACACACATACACAGACACACACACACACACACACCACAGACAAACACACACACACACACTCAGACACACACACATACACTCACATACACCACATACACACACACTCAGACACACACTCACACACACAGACACACATACACACACACAAACACACTTAATTGTACATAGAAAAATTTATATTATAATTGTGCTCTTTCAGTTACGACAAGTTTTCGCCAGTGTTCCTAATTTTGACAGAGTTGAAATAACCAGCTTCAGGTAAATGGTGAAAATTTACTGAAACATCTGTACATTTAATTCTCTTGTTAAAGTGTGTTCAACAAGTTACATTTTTAAGTAATGCTATTTAGATTCCCCTGCCCCCCACCCCCATTTGATATGCAATAGCTGATGTATGTTTTGTGCTGGGGGGGGGGGGGGGGGAGAGGGGGAGGGAGATCTAGGATCCCAACTCATCTGGGATACTTGGTTCATTGGAATGAATCCCTCGGTGGACCCATTCTTTGATTGCTTATTTTCCCATCAAAAGTAAAGTTTGTTTTATTTAACGACGCCACTAGAGCACATTGATTTTTTATCTTATCATCGGCTATTGGACGTCAAAGATATGGTCATTCTGACACTGTTTTTTTTTAGAGGAAACCCACTGTCACCACATAGGCTATGTTTTTATGACAGGCAGGATAGCACAAACCATAGCCTTTGTTGACCCAGTTATGGATTACTGATCAGTGCAAGTGGTTTACACCTACCCATTGAGCCTTGTGGAGCACTCACTCAGGGTTTGGAGTCGGTATCTGGATTAAAAATCCCATGCCTTGACTGGGATCAAATCCAGTACCTACCAGCCTGTAGTCTGATGGCTTAACCACGACACCACCGAGGCCGGTCTATTTTCCCATCATGACCATGACTTGTATACTAAAGGCCATGTCATGTGTTGACCTGACTGTCGGAATGTACATATAAATGGTCCCTTGTTGCTTATAAAAAATATGTAGTGGGTTTTTTTGAAACTATATGTCAGGATTATTAAATGTTTGTCATTCAAATAGTCAGTAATTAATAAATCATATAGATATGATATTAAAATGATATTTGTGAATACTTGTACAATTTCAGACCAGGATCTGTCGTGGCATACTATACGGCACACTTCACTGATGTCATTGATCAGGACTCTGTACTGTCAACAGCCAAAGCTCTGGACAACATCACTGTGAATTTCTTTGGAATCAACTATTCTGTATTGCCACATGGTTAGTTAAGATTATCAGAATTAATCCCAATGAGTTTACTTTAATTGTTTGTTTAGTACGGTTAGTTATGATTATCATTAAAAATTCTCAACATATCTACTTTAATTCTGTCTTTTACTTATACATAGATGTGTCTGTTAAGTATTTAACATGGACTAGCAACACACATGTATGTTACTGAGCTGTACAACACTATATTCAGCACTTAAATTCAAGCATTCAGTCATCACGTTTGTTGCAGCTAGGTTATCAGTGTTAACAAGATAAATTATTCATGAGTTGTTTTGTTTCGAACCAGATAAACTCTTCATACATGTATGTTGTTTTTGTTTCAAACCAGATAAACTCTTCATACATGTATGTTGTTTTTGTTTTGAACCAGATAAACTCTTCATACATGTATGTTGTTTTTGTTTTGAACCAGATAAACTCTTCATACATATATATTATTTTTGTTTTGAACCAGATAAACTCTTTGTATGTTGTCTTTGCTTTGAAACACGCATGCACACACACACACACACACACACACACACACACACACACACACACACACACACACACACACACACACACACACACACAAACTCATGGGCAGGCTTATTGGACTATTTCTCATTTTCCAGCCTGTGTTCCTGAACTGGTGTATCGAAGGCTGTGGTATGCACCATGCTGTTGGATAGTGCATATAAAAGATCCCTTGCAGCTCACAGAAAAGAAAGAAAGAAATGTTTTATTTAATGACGCACTCAACACATTTTATTTATGGTTATATGGCGTCAGACATATGGTTAAGAACCACACAGATTTTTGAGAGGAAACCTGCTGTCATCACTTCATGGGCTACTCTTTCCGATTAGCACAAACCATGTTGAACCAGTTATGGATCACTGGTCGGTGCAAGTGGTTTACCCATTGAGCCTTGGGTTTGGAGTCAGTATCTGGGTTAAAAATCCCATGCCTCGACTGGGATCTGAACCCAGTACCTACCAGCCTGTAGACCGATGGCCTAACCACGATGCCACCGAGGCCGGTCTCACAGAAAAGAGTAACCCATGATGTGATGGCAAGGGGTCTCCTCTCTCATTATCTGTGTATAGTCCATAACCATGTGCCCAGTGCTGCATAACCATCAATAAAAATGTGTTGACTATAATCTTAAAATAAAACATTTCTTCCTTCCTTGTTTGGAACCAGATAAATTGTACATATCTGTCTATTTTTAGATGACTGCCGGTCAAGTCAACATTCTTGTGTGAATGGTGGCTGTAAGCTTTCATCCAATGGAACATATGAGTGTGTTTGTCAGCCTACTTTCACAGGAAAGAGTTGTGATGGTAACATTATGAATTTCTCTTTTCTTTTGCCGTGTTGTACCGTTCATAATTATAATGTATTCTTTAAATATTGGTCACATAGTGAGACACGGGAGAATTATAGCTTCATTAAAATGAAATTATTTAAATAGTCTGTAAAAAATAAACGAAAGGAATACAAATTGTGTAAAATGTAGGAAAAGGTCATTATAAGCTGATTTTTAAATATTCTTCTTTATGTATATTTTACTGAATAGCAGAATGTTGCTTACTGTTTTGTGTACATATCTCAGTGAAAAAATATATGAAAAAACCCAACATCAAGCCTCTCGCACTACTTTTCTGCAACTTTCAGATTAAAACAGGCAACTATATTTAGTTAGCCAACTCCACTTCTGCTCTCACAACTTTTATAACTGTCTAGTTGACTCTTACAGTTTGGTTCTCATTGTATAACCCATTAGTTGTTAATCTGAGTGCACCTGTCATAAGTTGGGAGTTGGGGAAATTACAACACAACCATCGGGTTGGCCACCTTTCTGTTGGCAGTTGGTAGTCTTAGCCGAGCATAATGGTACAATTGTTTTATCCAGTATTTTAATGGAATAAACTATAGCAGAGTAGACATAATGTATCATTGGAAAACGTCATTGTTTAAGGATGTTACTTGGTGGTCAATGAAATGAAGGAAATTTCATGTGAGCATGTCTCAAAGAAAGCAGGGTTTAGCCCACTGGCGTTTCTCATTTCAGCCAGTGCACCACAACTCATATCAAAGGCCATAGTGTGTGCTGTCCTGTCTGTGGGATGGTGCCTATAAAAGATCCCTTGCTACTAATGGAAAAATATAGTGGGTTTCCTCTCTGAGACTATATGTCAGAATGACCAAATGTTTGACATCCAATAGCTGATGATTAATAATCAATGTGCTCTAGTGGTTTCCTTAAACAAAACAAACTTTAACTCTCAAAGAACTGTTCTGCAGTTGTTGAAGAAACAGAAATGGTTCCCTTTGCTTGCTTGACATATTCTACACATTCGTAAGATATAAATTGAAAACAAAACATTTACAATTCCTTTCAGCATAACCAAACAAGTCATGGAAATGCACAGAGCTAAGATCAGCCGATGATGTTGCTTATCAAAATGACATCATTTGCTAAATGACATTTGGTGATCACTTAATTCAAATAATAAGAGTTTGAAAGCTGATATAGTATTACAGTGTGCACATCATTTTCGGTTCATGCTTTTAGATGCATGAACCACAAAATCATTGTGGTCAGTTATTAAATAACTTGTTGACCTAATCCTATCAATTATCATATGTAATAGAATTAAAATACATTTTAATCAATAATTTCTTTATATTAGGCCTATGAAAACACTGACAACTCAACAGCAAACATGAAATTTTAGTTTCATATTTAAAAGTTTGTATAATATAGGCACAGTGGAAGCAGGCATACATTTGGGGGCAGGTGGGCTACCAATAATAAGATTAACTACCAATAATATTTTTGATTCAGAATTATTGGGTGGGGGCTAAAGCCTAAATCCTAAAGCTCTCCCCCCCCTGCTGTGCCTGTAATAATAAATTTCCTCTTTTCACAGAGAATGTTTGCAGTGGGTTCATGTGTATGTATGGATTCCAGTGTTATGTCACACACATGGGAAAGCCAAGGTGTAACTGCTCCTATGGTTTCGGTGAACACTGTGAAAATGTTCCTTGTGGTGTAAGTTTGATAAAAGTAAAATTATTTCAATCAGTGTTATGATATTTTCATTTGATCTTATTACATCTTACCTTTAATAAATTTGGAAGATTAATGTAAATTTGAGTGGTTTATTTTAACATTAAAATGTTAAATTAAATGCAGCAGTAAATAATTATATAAACCTTTGAATAAGTGGCCTTTCAGTTAATAAATCAATGTGCTCTAGTGGTGTCATTAAAAAAAAAGAGAAGAATTTTAATTTTTTTTTTTTAAAGTGGCCTTTCAGAGCTATATATTGTTCTGTTAAGCACATTCTAAGAATTAATGTATGTCACAGATCCACTTTAACAATAAGTAGCCATTATGCATGTAGTACAAAATAAATAAACAAATGACGACATAATATTTTAACATTTAATGTTTAGGTGTAAATAATAACAACTGATAGTAAACTGAATCTGTCAAACACAGAAAGTAGGTTTGCATTATACAGTGTATTTGTGATGCTAATTATTTAGTGTGATCCTAACTCTGATCAGTGCATTATACAATGTATTTGTGATGCTAATTATTTAGTGTGATCCTAACTCTGATCAGTGCATTATACAATGTATTTGTGATGCTAATTATTTAGTGTGATCCTAACTCTGATCAGTGCATTAAGAAATGTTTGCTTTTCTTTAGTGTGATCCTAATTCTGAACGCTGCATAAAGCGAGATGTCTGTACAAATGGTGAATGTACGCCACAAGAAACCTGTGTTGGTAAGACTTTTACATCAATCTTTTGTTTCCTTGTCCACCCACCAGTAAATACAAGTATAACCATACAGGATAGGATCAAAACTAACAGGTGAAGACAGTGAAGCTGGAATTAGGCCACAGTAATATATGGCTTTGGTCTGCTAGACTAAAATGGGACTTCTAACTTAAAATATAACTTTTTTGTCTTTTATCCTGAAACCACTGTTTCTATTAGCCGAAGGGGTGGGATGTAGCCCAGTGGTTAAGCGCTCGCTTGATGCGCGGTCCGTCTAGGATTGTCTCCCCGTCGGTGGACCCATTGGGCTATTTCTCGTTCCAGCCAGTTCACCACGACTGGTGTATCAAAGGCTGTGGTATGTGCTTTCTTGTCTGTGGGAAAGTGCATATAAAAGATCCCTTGCTGCATTAGGAAAAACGTAGCGGGTTTCCTCTGTTGACAACAAGTCAGAATTACCAAGTGTCAGACATCTAATAGCCGATGATTAATTAATCAAAGTGCTCTAGTGGTGTCATTAAACAAAACAAACTTTCTATTGGCCAATTATGATGAGCCCCCTTATCATTGTCTAGTTATTCTCTATTTTCCCCAGGCACATGTGCAGAAGTGGGGTCTTCAAGATCAAAATCCCCCCTGCTTCAACTGAATTTTCTTTTTTTCCAGTGTATTTTTTGGTGGAGCATAATCCAACACACCCACCCCCTAAAAACTTTGCTTGCCAAAGTCCATACCCTCCCCTGCACAATTGGCTGTGCATGTATCTGACTCCCTGTGATGCCATACTTGTCGTGTTCTTTAATCTTATAGCCTGAACAGTTGTACTTTCCACAATATTTATATACATGTAGTTCTATAATGAGGCACTATTAATTTCCTATTACAACCCACCATTTCCATAGCACAGACTTTGATTCACTTTAAATTTGGTGGTTTGATAAAACAAATTTTCACACTGACATAATTAAGATTGTGTTTTATTTCAGCTCTGAATTATACTGGACCATGTATGTACAGCAAGTGTTTGTATGGAGAATGTGTCGAAACAGTGGACAGTGGATCTTACTGCAAGTGCATGGATAATTACAAGGGGGCTATCTGTGATACAAAGAGTTGAGTATTTGGTCTCAGTGACACATGTTTAAACACTGTACAAGGGGGCTATCTGTGATATAAAGAGTAGAGTATTCAGTATCAGTAACACATGTTTAAACACTGTACAAGGGGGCTGTCTGTGATACAAAGAGTAGAATATTCAGTATAGTAACACATGTTTAAACACTGTACAAGGGGGCTATCTGTGATACAAATAGTTGAGTATTTAGTCTTAGTGACACATGTTTTTTTTATAAATATATATATATATATATATATATATATATATATATATATATATATATATATATATATATATATATTTATATATATACAAGACATCAGCACATTTTCAGACATATTCAGTTATTTTGGTCTAGAGAGTGGAAAAAGACATTGAATGCCACTTGACTTGCACTTTATTAACGTGCCCCTTTACCCCTATGGTTTCAGGCATGTCCCTCTCAGGCCATATCATTGGCATGACCAGTGAGTTGGCCTGGGAAGGATAATCACCACCTATACAGCAGCAACAAAGAATCTTATATCCAAGTTGAGCTATGTGTAGATTATGGGTCAATAGCTGTTTATTTATTTAATAGTGCACCCACTTATCAGTGATGTACCCAATCTATTTTACAGAACCACTTTACTATACACACTGTATGCACCTTGCATACAGTGTATAGTAAACTGGTTTTGTGCTTCATATACTTGCATGAACGTCAAAAATTATCATGTTCAATTTATAAATAAGCGTTCACATGCAGAACCTATTACATGTACTTAGCTTGAAGCCAGAAACTGTATACATGGCTCAAAGATTGACTTTGTTAGCTTTGATCTTGAGAATGTAACATCATTGACGCTTTATTTTTACAAGATACAAGTACATGTAAGATAGAGAGCCAGTACCAGAAATTTAGTTCTTTGAGGTTATTATGTGTACCTGTCCCTTTAAAATATATATATTTACCAAGTTGTAGGTTTTCCCATGTGGCTACAAGCTCGTATATAAAAATTTAAAAGTGTTAACTATAAAAAAATTGCTTTTGGGCATGTTCTATACTGTAATACTGCTTAATAATAATAATCATCATCATAATAATCATAATAATAATAATAATAGTATGATTCTTTATTTTTAGAGGGTGTAAACACATTCAGTACATAGTGACTGGTCTCCCATGAGGCCCTCTCTAACCTATATATATATATATTATACTGACAGTGCTTGTGTTGTGTATTTCAGAATCTATCTGTGACATGTTGCCGGTAGATGTGTGTGCGTATTACGGCAGCAAATGTGTGGGCGATATCATGGATGGAAGACTCTGCGAATGTCCGTCTGGCAAACGGGGAGCCTTCTGTGAACTTGACGGATACGGTGAGTTCGATGTTTGTCATCATACCAGTGACATCACAACTAGTAGATCAATTGACATGGTATGGGCTATCCTGTCTGGGATGGTGCATACAAAAGATCCCTTGCTACTAATGGAAACATGTAGCAGGTTTCCTCTCTAAGACTATATGTCAAATTACCAAATGTTTGACATCCAATAGTTGATAATTAATAAATTAATGTGCTCTAATGGTGTTGTTAAACAAAACAGACTTTTAATATAGCAGTGGCAACATAACAAGACACCTAGTGATCAGATAGCATGTTGTGTTCATACATTAATAGTACTGCATATTATGGGATAGATATGGTGAGTTCAACATTTATTATCAATGCAGGGATAATAACACAATATACTGCACTTCCTGGTGATCATAAGTTAATAGTACTGCACATTATGGCATAGATATGGTGAGTTCAACATTTATTATCAATGCAGGTATAATAACACAATATACTGCACTTCCTGGTGATCATAAGTTAATAGTACTGCACATTATGGCATAGATATGGTGAGTTCAACATTTATTATCAGTGCAGGGATAATAACACAATATACTGCACTTCCTGGTGATCATAAGTTAATAGTACTGCACATTATGGCATAGATATGGTGAGTTCAACATTTATTATCAATGCAGGGATAATAACACAATATACTGCACTTCCTGGTGATCATAAGTTGATAGTACTGCACATTATGGCATAGATATGGTGAGTTCAACATTTATTATCAATGCAGGGATAATAACACAATATACTGCACTTCCTGGTGATCATAAGTTGATAGTACTGCACATTATCGGATAGATTTTATTTGCTCTTTGATGTACAGTCAGACATGCTTAAGTAGCCACCTTTAATAATACCATATGAAATTATCTAGCCTTGTACAAAGTGACCTGTGTTAATAATAAGCCAACAATTTGTAATAATAGGTGTGTTTGCATTTTACATTGGTTAATTGAAAATATTACTTGAGAAGCTGTTAGATACCATTTATCATATGGGTTATTTCAAAACGTTTATCTAAGGAGTGAAAGTGAGTTGGAAAGACTTTTAAGCAATGAGTTGTAAAATAAATGGTGTTTAATAGTCACGAGTGTAGTATTCTAGTTCTTACATATCCTCAAAAATTTGTTTGAATAGAAATTTAAACATCTGTTTTAACAAAAACGTATTTATTGCACTTGTGCCTGTAGTTAACCTATACATCACAGTTTCAATTTCAATTTTATTAGTGCTTATTTCATTGGATAATATGGCTGTGGTGACTGGGTCATCATCAAGTAGCAGCCAATTGGTTTTCCTTTAAATTGATAAAACAATCAAGTGATATGATAACTAACGAATGATGTTCTCACCACAGGTGCATGCACGGGAATTTATTTTGGGGAGCAGAGGGTCTAATTTGTGGTGAGTGAGGTTTGTTGCAGAGTTCAGTCACACTTCTCTGAAAATTACATTTGAATAAAAGAAAAAAATTGCTTTGCTGTGTAAGAAATGGTGTTATAATATATTGAGTCAATCTTGTACATTGTATCTGTAATACACATTTTCTCTGTTTCTGTAGCTACAACAAAATGCCAGCGTCAGAGTGACCTCTACCAAACGGCCATCAACATTCTGAATGGAACATATACTGTACCATTAATTCCAAATGCAGCCCAAATTGTTCGGACCATGCTTCGTGGCACTTTCGGATCAGATTTCATTCCGAATATGAAATGTTTGGAGAATGGGGATTACGCACCCATGCAGTGCAACGTGAACATCTATAGCATGAATACCACAGCTTGTTACTGCATGAACAGTGAGGGGATGCAGTTAACACAACGTGTTCCTGATCCCATGGGTTATCCCGCTTGTACAGGTATTTTATGTATGATTTTGTTTAGTTTGTCATCTGTGTATGAGACAGGGAACGGGGGCGGAAGGGGACAGCTGCACCCTTGGTGATGGAGAAAATCCTCAAAATCGGGCAAAAACTATAGAGATATTCAGGCAACAATGATTGAGATATTTGGGCAAAATGAGCCAGCCTTTTCACCAATATTAGTTGTAATTCAATGATAAGGTTCTTGTTATTTGAGTGTTAACATCTACTACTTGTCACTTCAACGATAAGGTTCTTGTTATTTGAGTGTTAACATCTACTACTTGTCACTTCAATGATAAGGTTCTTGTTATTTGAGTGTTAACATCTACTACTTGTCACTTCAACGATAAGGTTCTTGTTATTTGAGTGTTAACATCTACTACTTGTCACTTCAACGATAAGGTTCTTGTTATTTGAGTGTTAACATCTACTACATGTACTTGTCACTTCAACAATAAGGTTCTTGTTATTTGAGTGTTAACATCTACTACTTGTCACTTCAATGATACGGTTCTTGTTATTTGAGTGTTAACATCTACTACTTGTCACTTCAACGATAAGGTTCTTGTTATTTGAGTGTTAACATCTACTACTTGTCACTTCAATGATAAGGTTCTTGTTATTTGAGTGTTAACTTCTACTACTTGTCACTTCAACAATAAGGTTCTTGTTATTTGAGTGTTAACATCTACTACTTGTCACTTCAACGATAAGGTTCTTGTTATTTGAGTGTTAACATCTACTTGTCACTTCAATGATACGGTTCTTGTTATTTGAGTGTTAACATCTACTACTTGTCACTTCAACAATAAGGTTCTTGTTATTTGAGTGTTAACATCTACTACATGTACTTGTCACTTCAACAATAAGGTTCTTGTTATTTGAGTGTTAACATCTACTACTTGTCACTTCAACGATACGGTTCTTGCTATTTGAGTGTTAACATCTACTACTTGTCACTTCAATGATAAGGTTCTTGTTATTTGAGTGTTAACATCTACTACTTGTCACTTCAGTGATAAGGTTCTTGTTATTTGAGTGTTAACATCTACTACTTGTCACTTCAACGATAAGGTTCTTGTTATTTGAGTGTTAACATCTACTACTTGTCACTTCAATGATAAGGTTCTTGTTATTTGAGTGTTAACATCTACTACTTGTCACTTCAACGATAAGGTTCTTGTTATTTGAGTGTTAACATCTACTTCTTGTCACTTGAAGAATAAGGTTCTTGCTATTTGAGTGTTAACATCTACTACTTGTCACTTCAATGATAAGGTTCTTGTTATTTGAGTGTTAACATCTACTACTTGTCACTTCAACAATAAGGTTCTTGCTATTTGAGTGTTTACATCTATTTCAGTGTTTACATATACTACTTGTAACTTGAAGAATAAAGTTCTTGTTATTTGAGTGTTTACATCTACTTCTTGTCACTTCAGGCCCCTCTGTGTCACCGGTCGCCCAGGCTCTGTGTGGGGCTGCATACTCTGATGCTATTTGTCTCAATGGAGGATCCTGTGTCGGTGACCTCATGGGGTCACACCCCCGCCTCTGTCACTGTCGGGAAGGGTTCACCGGGGTTGTGTGTCAGCGCAGGCTAGAGAGCAATGAGCAACCAGGTATGGAAAGTTAATATAACCTTTTGATCTGTTCCCCATTCATTCTTGCCAATAACTTTTAAAATATTGAAGGCCTTTAAGCCCTTCTTTTTAACATATTGTAAATGAGGAAGAAAAGATAGCCTCCTGTTAAAAATAACCCCAAGAAGTTTGGAACTGGATTTTTGTCCAAAACCAACTGAGGATCTAAATAGTGACCTCTTTTCTGGCAGATAGAGACAGTATTTGACTTTTGAGAATTGAAATCCATTGTCAGTTGCCCATTGATGAAGTTTATTCAAACAAAGCTCCAACTGACATTTAGTGATACTCATACAGGACGACCTGTAGCAAATCTGAACATCATCGACATATAATGAGCTATCAACACCAGGTTTTAAACACTGGGTAATGCTGTAAATTTTCACAGAAAATAAGGTTACTGACAGGATGCTATCTTGAGGCACACCCATCTCTTAGGTTCCGTTGAAGAATTCGACAGCTTGAGCTAGCAATATTTAGACAAAACAATTAATGACATTGTTGCTGTTTGGATGACATTTGACCTCTACTGGCTCTAGAGATAGCTGGTGTAGCAAGTCAGCTCACTCCCACTTGTAACAAAAAAGGTGGAAACCTTTTTTTAATTTTAAAGTCCTTTATAATTATTGATACATTACATCAAACAGTCACCAATAAATACACTTTTAGATTATTTTAGTATATTTTATGCTATTTCAAGCAGTTTGCATTTTACAAAAGCCTCTTGCCTCGGACTCGGACAGTCGACCTGACAGAGCTCGATACACAGGTGTTGACAGGTGTTGACAGGTGTTGGTTGTAACCCATTGCAAGCTCGGGGTCCTTTGTTTTAATTGGAGTGTAATATTTCGATAGCTTTCTCACCAAGAATGGTGTTATTGTTAACATTTGTTTAATCTCATGACCAGCTCAGCGGCTTTGACAAATATCTAGCCTAGTGGCAGTTGATTGATATTACTGTAGCTCTGACTTATTGCAGACTTTAAAATCACAGACGCTTGAAACACCAGTCATATTGGCCACTATTTATTTATTTATTTATTTATTTATTTTAAATCCATGCACAAGATACCGATGTGTGGGCAGGCCGGTCCATTTGACGGATAGGAATTTGTTCCAATAATAGAAATGGACAGGTGCTTCGGACCAACAAGAATGACAAATATGGGACCGGCAAACACACATTTAAAAAAATTTGGTCTCCGAGATCGACATTCGGTCCCAGACTAGGAAAAAAAGGGCTTTTCCCCACCCCTGCATGGGACACATAAACAAAACATAAAAATAAATGCATCGTATTGTTAATGTGAATAACACAAGCTCGCATTTTTCGCGTTAATATTATGATTGCATTAATTTTAGGATCTACAGCTAGTATATATACGACCTCTTAAGCACATGCCATGCATATAAAATATCTGTTGCTACTAATGGAAAAATGTAGCAGGTTTCTTCTCTAAGACTGTGTTAAAATTACCACATGTTTGATATCCACTAGCCAATGATTAATAAATCAGTGTGCTCTAGTGGTGTTGTTAACCGAAACTTTAACTTTCATTTTTAACTGTTTTTTCTAGGATGATGCAACACTTTAATAATTTGATTTCCTGAAATATATTTTTTTGAGACAAGGTATCATTTTCATTGTTTTTCTAGGGTGATGTATTATTTTAAACTATTTTATTTCCAGAAAACTTCACCAAGTGCACATTAGGTTCAGACATTTACAGATTAATGGATGACATAGTTCATGGAAAATTCAAGTTTGTCATCACAGTTAGTGGAATAAACATTACAATAACACCTGATATGATCTTGAACCTGTTCAGAATGTTTGGTGGAGGAACATTAACCAATTATGCCACAACTGAACCTACCACTATGCCAACAACTACGCCCTACTGGGAGGACTTGGATGGTGGGTTTACGACAGCGACAACTACTGTAGATGAAGGTCAGTTCATGAACACGAATGATGAAGGTAATGTATTAATTGTATTAACATCACAAAATACATTTTAAAATCACTGTAGATGCTACGAGCTGTGAAAATGGAATTTCTCATAAATTTATAAATACTTAAGACCAGACCTTATTAATGTATGTTTTATGGGCAAATTATTTCAGTAAGCACCGTTTTAATTTGTTTTAATTAACACTGTATTGTTTCAATTTTTTTTTTTTTTTTTTTTTTTAACCACTGTTAGAAATTGACGTAAAAATAAAAATAAAATACCAGGAAATCACAGGGTCACATGACATAACGGTTTAAATAAATTATGCTCACTATTTAATATGACATGGCATTTACTAGCAGTTTTTTAACAATTATGTCATGTGCTATGTGGGAGAAGGACAAAGTTCTCCAACCTTACTTTGATTACATGATTATACTGGTCTCAGTGGGCAGTGGTTGAGACTGATATAAACATGGGAATATGTTACATGATTATACTGGTCTCAGTGGGCAGTGGTTGAGACTGATATAAACATGTGAATATGTTACATGATTATACTGGTCTCAGTGGGCAGTGGTTGAGACTGATATAAACATGGGAATATGTTACATGATTATACTGGCTTCAATGGGTAGTGGTTGAGACTGATATAAACATGGGAATATGTTACATGATTATACTGGTCTCAGTGGGCAGTGGTTGTGACTGATATAAACATGGGAATATGTTACATGATTATACTAGCCTCAGTGGGCAGTGGTTGTGACTGATATAAACATGGGAATAGAATATGTTACATGATTATACTGGTCTCAGTGGGCAGTGGTTGAGACTGATATAAACATGGGAATATGTTACATGATTATACTGGTCTCAGTGGGCAGTGGTTGAGACTGATATAAACATGGGAATATGTTACATGATTATACTGGTCTCAGTGGGCAGTGGTTGAGACTGATATAAACATGGGAATATGTTACATGATTATACTGGTCTCAGTGGGCAGTGGTTGAGACTGATATAAACATGGGAATATGTTACATGATTATACTGGTCTCAGTGGGCAGTGGTTGAGACTGATATAAACATGGGAATATGTTACATGATTATACTGGCCTCAGTGGGCAGTGGTTGTGACTGATATAAACATGGGAATATGTTACATGATTATACTGGCCTCAGTGGGCAGTGGTTGAGACTGATATAAACATGGGAATATGTTACATGATTATACTGGTCTCAGTGGGCAGTGGTTGAGACTGATATAAACATGGGAATATGTTACATGATTATACTGGTCTCAGTGGGCAGTGATTGAGACTGATATAAACATGGGAATATGTTACATGATTATACTGGTCTCAGTGGGCAGTGGTTGAGACTGATATAAACATGGGAATATGTTACATGATTATACTGGTCTCAGTGGGCAGTGGTTGAGACTGATATAAACATGGGAATATGTTACATGATTATACTGGCCTCAGTGGGCAGTGGTTGTGACTGATATAAACATGGGAATATGTTACATGATTATACTGGTCTCAGTGGGCAGTGGTTGAGACTGATATAAACATGGGAATATGTTACATGATTATACTGGCCTCAGTGGGCATTGGTTGTGACTGATATAAACATGGGAATATGTTACATGATTATACTGGTCTCAGTGGGCAGTGGTTGAGACTGATATAAACATGGGAATATGTTACATGATTATACTGGCCTCAGTGGGCAGTGGTTGTGACTGATATAAACATGGGAATATGTTACATGATTATACTGGTCTCAGTGGGCAGTGGTTGAGACTGATATAAACATGGGAATATGTTACATGATTATACTGGCCTCAGTGGGCAGTGGTTGTGACTGATATAAACATGGGAATATGTTACATGATTATACTGGTCTCAGTGGGCAGTGGTTGAGACTGATATAAATATGGGAATATTTTACATGATTATACTGGTCTCAGTGAGTAGTGGTTGAGACTGATATAAACATGGGAATAATGTACATGATTATACTGGTCTCAGTGGGTAGTGGTTGAGACTGATATAAACATGGGAATATGTTACATGATTATACTGGCCTCAGTGGGCAGTGGTTGTGACTGATATAAACATGGGAATATGTTACATGATTATACTGGTCTCAGTGGGCAGTGGTTGAGACTGATATAAACATGGGAATATGTTACATGATTATACTGGTCTCAGTGGGCAGTGGTTGAGACTGATATAAATATGGGAATATTTTATATGATTATACTGGTCTCAGTGGGTAGTGGTTGAGACTGATATAAACATGGGAATAATTTACATGATTATACTGGTCTCAGTGGGTAGTGGTTGAGACTGATATAAACATGGGAATATGTTACATGATTATACTGGCTTCAATGGATAGTGGTTGAGACTGATATAAACATGGGAATATGTTACATGATTATACTGGTCTCAGTGGGTAGTGGTTGAGACTGATATAAACATGGGAATATGTTACATGATTATACTGGTCTCAGTGGATAGTGGTTGAGACTGATATAAACATGTGAATATGTTACATAATTATACTGGTCTCAGTGGATAGTGGTTGAGACTGATATAAACATGTGAATATGTTACATGATTATACTGGTCTCAGTGGATAGTGGTTGAGACTGATATAAACATGGGAATATTTTACATGATTATACTGGTCTCAGTGGGCAGTGGTTGAGACTGATATAAACATGGGAATATATTACATGATTATACTGGCCTCAGTGGGTAGTGGTTGAGACTGATATAAACATGGGCATATGTTACATGATTATACTGGTCTCAGTGGAGTATTGGTTGAGACTGATATAAACATGGGAATATGTTACATGATTATATTGGTCTCAGTGGATAGTGGTTGAGACTGATATAAACATGGGAATATTTTACATGATTATACTGGTCTCAGTGGGTAGTGGTTGAGACTGATATAAACATGGGAATATGTTACATGATTATACTGGTCTCAGTGGGTAGTGGTTGAGACTGATATAAACATGGGAATATGTTACATGATTATACTGGTCTCAGTGAATAATGGTTGAGACTGATATAAACATGGGAATATGTTACATGATTATACTGGTCTCAGTGGGTAGTGGTTGAGACTGATAAATTTAAAATGAATACATTATTATTTTGGAACTCGTTGATGCTTGTTGACTGAGGCTGAACAATTAAAAATGAATGAAAATATGATCATTTTGAAACTCATTGACGTTTGTTTGATTTTGAAAGATCAAGTAATTTCATCATTTTCATTTAATATCTTTGCTCTCTTTATAGGTTCACAGAGAGAAAAAGATATATATTAACAAATTTAACTTTAGTCAAAGGATTTGGTCTCATCTAAAGTACAAAATATATTTCTTTTCCATATATTTTTATTCAGTTGAGGCATTATATTGCTGTTAAGGTAACGTTGTTAAATTCACATTAAGTACTTGAATAAACTTTTGAAAGAATCTTGTAACTTCCTGTGTTTGAACAGTGTATAACTTATAAGCAGTCTTCATTAATTCATCATGAATTTCACATACTTGATATTTTCATCAATGAATACCCATTGATTATTAATGATTATTCATATCTTTATTAATAAAGCATGAATAACTGTATTATTGGATTTTTTTTGTTTTAACAGATTATTTCACAAATACACCTTCTACAACTGTACCACCGCAGACATGGGAAACTGGTGATTGGTATACGACACAAACAGTTCCCACAGTAACAAGTGACTCAGGTAATATGTTAACCTCAATACGAAAGCGTACGATACAGGGGGCAGTGCTGGAGAAAAACCTCAAATTTGGGCAAAATTATTACAGATATTAGGGTAAAATGCGCTAATTCTGATACTTTTTTACAGTGTATTTCCATAATTTTACCATCAAAATTAATTGTAATCCATGTAAAATGTTTAGTGATTCGTTTGCAATCCTATACAGCTATTTGGCAGTAATGCTAATATGAATAATTGTTGTTATTTAGATTTGGGCATTTTCGTTTAATTTGGGCAAAGACCATCCTGCCACTCCTACAAAAATGGGAGCCTGCATGTACACCTATGCATGTCTGGTTAAACTCTGTATGAGTTTTAAAAGTAGCTATATATGTAGCTATGATACATAGAGAATCACCAGTGATGGCCATTTTGCTTGAAGGCGTAGTTTTTCAGAAAACATCAGTAAAGTTTAGTTTCACATATGCTTTTTATGGCCGCTTTCTCACAGTGACGTGGCTGCATTCAGGCACAAATCCAGTGGGTTTGCGTATGGTGGGTACTCGGCATGGTACATGTAACAGTTGTTTCAGCAGACTTTTATTGTTATTTAATTTGTTTAGACGTCAGTGAAAAAAAGGTGGGTGCACCTCGGTGGATCCATTCAACTGATTGCGTTTTTTTCACATTCCAACCAGTCCATCACATCTGGTGAAAGGCTGTGGTATGTGCTTTCCTGTCTGTGGGAAAGTGCATATAAAAGATTCCTTGCTGCATTATGAAAAATGTAGCAGGTTTCCTCTTATGACTACATGTCAGAATTACCAAATGTTTGACATCCAATACATCGTCTTAGGATTATAATGTTCTAAGTCCATTTTTTTTTCAAAAAATTAGTTCCATGTACCATTTTGTTGGTAATAAAGTGTTCTATCTCCTTATTAATAGTTCATTAAGCTAAAAATAACTACAAGTGAGTTATTGCCAATTCTTTTTTATTCTATGTCCAAAAATTACAAAACGAACAGTACATGTGTACTTTAATGTTTTATGTCCATTGATCAATCAGTTCTCAATACTAGTCACATGACTAGATGTGTATATCAAAATCAGCATGGAATGGCATGTTTGATGTCTTTTCGTACACATATTATTTGTTGTAGAATTAATATATTAAAAACATAAATGGAATTTAAATTTCAATGAATCCTATTGTAGGAAAACATTACTTTACTTCATTTTATTATGGAGATAGAACATTATATCTACAATCTCTGTCAATGTTGCCATGAAGATAGAACATTATCTAACTTCTTTCAACATTGCATGTTATAATTTGTTCTAAATAAGATATCTTAAAATACAAACAGTAAACGAGCATGTTACGGAAAGCTCATAAAACATACCACCCCATTAAATAGCATTATCTTTTTTATTTATACATTTTCACATTATTTGAAATTAATATTACAAGAGTTGTGAATAAAATAAACCCCACCCTGTTTGTGCACAATAACATTTCCTTTTTATTAATCACCAATTTTGATCCATTTGAATCTTGATTTTATTAATTTAGGCTGATGAAGTCAATATTGTTACCTTTTGTTGTTGTCATTTTAAAGAATTTGCATCCCTAAAGTTATGTCATTTGAGGCATTATATTGCTGTTAATTAAGGTAACTTTGTTAAAATCTTTGCTCTCACATCTTATATATCCATCTTTATAGATTCAAAAGAAAAAAAAAAATATATTAACAAAGTTAAGTTTAGTCAAAGGACTTGGTCTCATCTAAAGTAAAAAATATATTTCTTTTCAATATATTTTTTATTCATTTGAGGCATTATATTGGATTTTTTTTGTTTTAACAGATTATTTCACAAATACACCTTCTACAACTGTACCACCACAGACATGGGAAACTGGTGATTGGTATACGACACAAACAGTTCCCACAGTAACAAGTGACTCAGGTAATATGTTAGCCTCTATATGAAAGCGTACGATACAGGGGGCAGTGCTGGAGAAAAACCTAAAATTTGGGCAAAATTGTTAGAGATATTCGGGGGAAAATGCGCTAATTCTGATACCTTTTTACAGTGTATTTCATAATTTTACCATCAAAATTAGTTGTAATCCATGTAAAATGTTTAGTGATTCGTTTGCAATCCTATACAGCTGTTTGGCAGTAATGCTAATATGAATAATTGTTGTTATCTAGATTTGGGCATTTTCGTTTAATTTGGGCAAAGACCATCATGCCACTCCTACAAAAATGGGAGCCTGCATGTACACCTATGCATGTCTGGTTAAACTCTGTATGAGTTTTAAAAGTAGCTATATATGTAGCTATGATACATAGAGAATCACCAGTGATGGCCATTTTGCTTGAAGGCATAGTTTTTCAGAAAACATCAGTAAAGTTTAGTTTCACGTATGCTTTTTATGGCCGCTTTCTCACAGTGATGTGGCTGCATTCAGGCACAAATCCAGTGGGTTTGCGTATGGTGGGTACTCGGCACGGTACATGTAACAGTTGTTTCAGCAGACTTTTATTGTTATTTAATTTGTTTAGACGTCAGTGAAAAAAAGGTGGGTGCATTATTTACCTGGAATCACCTCGATGGATCCATTCAACTAATTGTTTTTTTTCACATTCCAACCAGTCCATCACATCTGGTCAAAAGATGTGGTATGTGCTTTCCAGTCTGTGGGAAAGTGCTGCATTAGGAAAACTGTAGCAGGTTTTCTCTGATGACTACATGTCAGAGTTTCCAAATGTTTTTGTTTTGTTTTGTTTACCTGGATTTCTTTCACCAAAACAACAACAAATAAATGCTAACAAGTGCTCTACCCCAACTCAATCATAAAATCATTAACCATATATTCCTCACATTGTCATAACTCGTGAGTTGATTTTAAGGCAGAGCTATACATTAGCAATAGACTTTCCAAAACTGCAGTGTGGATCTGACAACACAAGCTGTTCATTCAAAATTAGAAATTATGCTAGCTTCTTGTGTTGTTGCATTTTTGTAATGGTTTAGTGAATATTGTTAAATACTTGTGAAAATCTTCTCTTTTTTTCTTTAACCATTTATATTGATATATACACAAAGAGTTCATCACATAAAAGTGTTTAATTCATGTTGCCTTTAAGTTATAGCAGTTTAATTATGTTTGTGTTTTATGCATTCTTCATTAAGTTTTATAAAGTGTTTCACCTGTTCAATGTTTGTGCCAGAGTTTTTCTTGTTGGTATAGCGCTCTGTAATTGAATGCAACCACAGTCAACAGGGGTATGGGAGGCCTCCCCCAGAAAGAAACTGGGTTAAGTTTATGGTTAGGGTTAAGAAAATCATAGAGTAATGATAAGGGTAACTTAAAAATAAAATTCTGCAAAAAACATTTGGTATGGTGTCATACCTGTTTTACCCTCTGGCAGAAACCCTGATGTTATAATAAAAATAATCTGTCCATAAACTAATAAATAGAAATTATTGGTCCTATAAATATTAAGTAATTAGCATATACAAAAGAAATATGTAGATAAATTATGTAAAGATTCTGGTGACTTGCAACACTTAGTGGAATAGCTTTATTAGGTCTTTATGGCATTGTTCCTGATCTTCAATATATCATTCACTGCTCACTGCATATTGTTCTGTTATAACTAAATCAGGATTATCCATACCTATATATTATATTAATCAATCATGAATAGTCATATATTTTCTTATTGTTGAATTCCAGATTTCATACAAACAACATCTCCCAATCCAGAAACCTTTGTTCTATAACTTCTATTACAACTAAATCAGATCAGGTCAGGTCAGGTCAGAGTGTTTAACATGCACATTCAGAACAAGCTGTTGTAGTGCATGCGTTTCCTGGGCACATGTGCCAACCTCAGCTGGCTTCTCTGTCCAGGACAGGACTAAATCAGGATTATCCATAGCTATATATATATATTAATAAATAATGAATAGTCATATATATTCTTGGAATATTGTTGAATTCCAGATTTCTCAACAACAACTTCCTATCCAGAAACATTTGCAACCACACCCAGCTATAGTAGCAATTCTACAAGTGATGCTCATACGTTTCTCAGTCGCTACGAGTGTACGCATGATGGCAAGTTCAAACCACTGCAGTGTGAGTACAACCTGCTGACCAAAGAACGCGGAGCCTGTCGGTGTGTCTACCAGAACGGATCCATAGTTCCTGGAAGCCGATCGTGGTCCCCAGGAAATCATCACTGCAAATGTAAGAATTTAATAATAACGATAAAGTTTGTTTCGTTTAATGACACCACTAGAGCACATTGATTTATTACTCATCGGCTATTGGATATCAAACATTTGTTAATTTTGACAAATAGTCTTAGAGAAGGGAACCCACTACATTTTTTCATTAGTAGCAAGGGATCTTTTATATGTTCCATCCCTCAGACAAGATAGCACATACATGTACCACAGCCTATGATATACATTTGTACCAATCATGATGCACTGAAATTTAAGAAATAATGCATTCTACAATTTTTATAAAATCCATGGGATCTAGCCATGGGATCAGAGTTTTAACAAATTTACTGACCATGATTAAAAATTCACTAGCCCTACTTTACTTTAAGTAAATACTATTTTACTACTAATAATAATTAGATATGTCACCTAAAGAGGGATAGCCTGCCATGGGAGTGGGGCTATCATAATCTAGAAGTCCTGGATAAAGTGAGATTGAAATTTATTAAACATGTTTTGTGAGTTGTTTATGAAGTCAGATGAAATGGATTAATTCTGATAGAGACAAGATCTAAACGATCAATCCTTTAGTCTGAAGAAAAGTGGGTCAAACTATAGTATAGCCCTGGCTTGGTGCAGTAAATAGCATTGTCCATATTGTGTATGCCTGGCTATGGTGGCAATGTTTGTCGAATATCATTTAATTTTATTTCAACTTATTTTCGTGCTTATATCCAGTTACGGTTCAAGCACCTGTCCTGGGCACACACACCTCAGCTATTTGGGCTGTCTGTCTAGGCCAGTGGGTTAGTTGTTAGTTGGTTATTGGTTAGTGAGGGAGAAGAGAGTGTAGTGGTCTTACATCTACCCACTGAGTTATTAAAACTCGCTCTGGGTGGGAGCCGGTACCAACCTGTACCTACCAACCCTATATCTGATGGCTTAACCACGACACAACCAAGGCTGGTAGAGTTGACATCCATTTCATTTCAACTTATTTTCGTGCTTATATCCAATGTCCTGGGTACACACATCTCAGCTATCTGGCCTGTCTGACCAGGACAGTGGGTTAGTTGTTAGTTGGTTAGTGGTTAGTGAGAGAGAAGAGGGTGTAGTGGCCTCATATATCCATAACAATATAAGTGTTGAATATCACTTTAGTCCAAGTGTTGAGAATATTTCTTTGAAACTGCCACTAATTAGAAACTGCTGCCAAAGACCTTGAAGCTATGCTACAGATGGATAATTGTGAAGATTGAGTGAATATTGTTATATTATATGATAACTATGAAAATATCAATCAGCAGGTGGTTAAGAGTGAATATCGTAATAATATTATATGATGACTATGAAGATATTAGAGGGTAGATGGATAACAGTGAATGCCATTATAATATATGATTACTATGAAGATATCAGACAGGTGGTTAAGAGTGAATGTTGTTAGTATATGACTATGAAGATGCTAGAGGTTAGATGGTTAAGAGTAAATATCAGTATAGTGTTATAATTTATATGATGACCATGAAGATATAATGCTACAGATGTGAAGTGTGAAGATGTATAATATTGATTTATAATATTGTCTGAAAACAAGCATTCCTTTCTTCTCCAAAGTGAGGAATAAGCAACTGGATGTGAGTTTTTTTATAATAATTTTCAGCTGTGATGCCTGACGAATGTCCTAAGATGAAGTGTTTTATTACGTGCGAGCATGGCTTCCTCCAAGATCTTAAAGGCTGTGATATCTGCATGTGTCGTAAACCTTGTCATGTGAGTATTTTAAAACTGCACATGTCGTAAACCTTGTCTTGTGAGTATTTTAAAACTGCATGTGTCGTAAACCTTGTTTTGTGAGTATTTTTAACAACCTTGTTTGTAAACCTTGTAAACCATATGAGTATTACAAAACTGCCTATTTCATGGGCCTTAATTGTTATGTGAGTACAGTCAAACCTGTCTTAAGCGGTTACACAAGGGAGTAGATAAAAGTGGCCGCTTAAGACAGCTGACTGCTAATTACATTTGTTGTTGTTTCTTGTTTTACCGTCTGTACTGCTAATCAACGGAAGTGTGCTTCACAGTTGACTATAAATCAACTCCTTCAGAAAAAATGCAACTGGAATGTATTAAATTAACTGTTCTCAACAAGTTTGTTATCTTTTTCTATTTAATTATTTAATTCCTACTTCATGCAGTGTATTGTCATAGTGAGAGAATCTACAAATGTCAAGTGTAGCCTGCTCAGAAGCAATTAGATGCATTGCAAGGTCATAATTTTAAAATTAATACACAATAGATATGTCGGGACTAGTATTCCTGAAGGTGTGAAGATTGGTTATTTGCTGCACCTTATCTCTGTTATTAAAATATCATTTTGTATTATAGTAAACATTTAATGTGGCTGCTTAATACAGGTATTTTAGCGATTTGGGATGCGATTTAGGTGGCCGCTGGCTGCGTTAGACAGGTGACCGCTTATTATAGGTGCATTTACATTATAAATCGTTTGGGAGAGAAAAAAGTGGCCGCATAAGGCAGGTGGCCACTAGGACAAGTTTGACTGTATTTCAAAACATCAAGGGTCATAATTAAAACCTGTTGTTATATGATATTAATGTTTGGATTTGTTTTTTCTAGGGTAAAATGTGTGGTATGGGCCAGCGCTGTGTTAATGAAACATCCTACGACAGGATGCGATGCAATGAAAGATATTCGTGCCAAGTACCTGTATGTCGGAAAAGTAAGTTTTTTGTGTGTTATTCTACATACATATATCCAAATTGACTAATTTTAATTGATGATTAATATAATCCATGAATGAAGTTAATTATATCTGTGTATGAAGCATTTGTTTATTTATTATAATAACTCTTCTCATGTTGTTTTGTTTCATGGTGATTTACCCATTTTTGACAGAGTTATGACCCTTGAACTTAAGTGATATGGAAAAACAATTCCACGCATTTTTTTTTCGCAATGCCTAAAGATATTAAGGTGAAATTTTGACTTTCATGGCAATTTACAATTTTTTTGCAGAGTTATGGCCCTTTAACTTGGGCCCAATATGGAACATAGACGTGTATTGCTTTAGCAGTACTCTCAGAATGCTCGTTATTTGAGCTATCACGTGTTTGTCAGTAGCCCTATAACCTTTTTTTTCTCTGTTACCCATTTCAGTGTTGCATGACTTTTACATGTATGTGCAATGCATTTTTGACTGATCGACATGTCAGTAAAAAGATGTCCAGAATTAAATGGCATTTGATGGTTTTTATTTTAGATAGATTAGTATCCCTTCTGCTTGCTTCCCAACACTCCATTATCCCCAAATCATGAACCAATATCTACTCAGATGTCTATGACTTGTGAAACTCTACATACAAATTAAGAAGTTTGTTTTCCTTAATGACACCACTAGAGCACATTGATTAATTAGTCATCAGCTATTGGATGTCAAACATTTGGTAATTCTGACTCATAATCATCAGAGAAAATGTGCTAAATTTTTTCCTAATGCAGCAGCAGATCTTTTATATGCACTTTCCCTCAGACAGGAAAGCACATGCCACAGCCTTTGGCCAGTTGTGGCACACTGGTTGGAATGAGAAAAATCCAATCAGTTGAATGGATCTACCGAGGTGATTCGATCCTGCGATGCAAGCACCTCAAGTGAGAAATCCCACCCCACAGAAAAATTAAAGCATATAATAATAATAATAATAGATTTTTATTTCAGATCAGAGATCCATAGAACATATATAAACATCACATACAAAATTGATTACATAATATACAGCAGCTTGTGCCAGTGATTTACACATAAGATTTGACGTACACAGTTGTACACCGCAGGTGGGCAAGTAGGTCGTTTGAAGTTGTTTCGATTCTGCTCTTCAGTGTATGACTATACTGTTTATGTTTTGTGTTTCCTGTCTGCAGTGCATAAGCGTGGTGTGTGTCCTGCTGGTGCCGTTGCCACGATGGAATCGCTGAAGAAGATGTTCCTCGATAGTTACCACACGTGTGACATCCAGTGTCACGATGACGCGGACTGCGAGGGAAACATGAAGTGCTGTGGAGCGTGTGGAAACAAGTGTGTCAAGCCATTTGGTAAGACAGATATATAGCATTAGATTAATGTCGAAATGTGATGGTATATAAAACAATATCTAAATGTTGAAATGTGATGGTGTATAAAACAATATGCAGTCTTCGAAATAAACACTTGTTTGTTTGTCTCAATAAGTGAAAATCTATTCAGACAAGCAAACTGTGGCTCGGTGGTTGTCCAGTGGACAAGTAAAAATTGTTCAGTGCAGTTTCATTTTGAACAATGAAAAACATCATCCTGGTACTTGAACAAAACAAACCATTTATTTGGACTAGTGAAAATATTGGTGGAGAAGTATAGATTTCTAGATCTATTTGTCCGGTGGACTAGTGAAACATTTTGCTTATTTCTATCACTGAAATCTTAATATAAAAATGTAATGGTGAATAAAACAATATCTAAATATTGAAATGTGATAGTGTATAAAACAATATCTTAATGTTGAAATGTGATAGTGTATAAAACAATATGTTAATGTTGAAATGTGATAGTGTATAAAACAATATCTTAATGTTGAAATGTGATGGTGTAAAAACAATATCTCAATGTTGAAATGTGATGGTGTATAAAATAATATCATATGCTGATATGTCGCAGTGTACAAAACAATGACAATGTTAAAATGTGATGGTGTATAAAACAATTTCTTAATGTTGAAATGTGATAGTGTATAAAACAAAATATGGCATCATTTGCTAACCTGTTAGTCACCCTTATTGGACTTTGCAATAATATAAATTTACAAAACACTAGTTTATAATCAAATTATAATCTTTATATTACACACAAAAAATTAATTTGGTCATTATGCCTCTTTGAATCTCACTTTTTAATGTTGAAGTGTGACATAATGTTTTAAAAATTGATTTTTAGAAGGTTATGTCAATTTCAGCATTATATATTACATTTCAGTGATAAGAGATCTCATAATGCTGAGATGTAATATAAGATGTGTTTGTAAATACCTCTACAATTCAGATCCTGAAACGTGTTTTGAGAAGAAGGCAATAATGGACGTCCACTGGGCCCTGTATCAGAACATGTCCACCTACCTGAGTGACGACACCAACATCAAGATGGCCAACTCCACCTACCCTCAGGTTCTCAAGGGGGCGATGTCATGGTTACGACACATGCAGGTCATGTGGCTGCCGAACTGCACGCGAGCCGGTGACTACGAGAGGGTGCAGTGCGAGTACAGTGTAAAGACCAACGACACTGTCAACTGTTTCTGTGTCAACGACGATGGACTCCGCGTGGACAGGACAGATGTCATGCCTCCCAACACACCAGATTGTTCAGGTGAGATGTTTTCCTCCACAGTTATGGTGATATAAATATTGTTTTTGTCATGCCTCCCAACATGCCAGATTGTTCAGGTGAGATGTTTTGCTGTACGGTTATGGTGATATAAATATTGTTTTCATCATGCCTCCCAACAAGCCAGATTGTTCAGGTGAGATGTTTTGCTGCATGGTTATGGTGATATAAATATTGGTTTCATGATTCCTCCCAACATGCCAGATTATTTAGGTGAGATGTTTTGCTGCATGGTTATGGTGATATAAATATTGTTTTCGTGATGCCTCCCAACATGCCAGATTGTTCAGGTGAGATGTTTTGCTGCATGGTTATGGTGATATAAATATTGTTTTCGTGATGCCTCCCAACATGCCAGATTGTTCAGGTGAGATGTTTTGCTGCATGGTTATGGTGATATAAATATTGTTTTTGTCATGACTCCCAACATGCCAGATTGTTTAGGTGAGACTTTTTGCTACGCAATTATGGTGATACAGATATTGTTTTCGTCATGCCTCCCAACATGCCAGATTGTCGGTTTGGGATCGATCCCCACTGGTGGGCCCATTGGGCTATTTCTAATTTCAGCCAGTATATTGGTATATTAAAGGCCATGTTATGTGCTATTCTATCTGTAGAGAAAAGATCCTTTGCTACTAATGGCAAAAAATAATGTAGTGGGTTTCCTCTCTCGGACTGTATGTGAAAATTACCAAATGTTTGAAATCCAATAGCCAATGATCAATTAATCAATGTGCTCTAGTGGTGTCTTTAAACAAAAGAAACAAACAAAGTTATGGTGATACAAATATTGTTTTTGTCAAGGTATATATATCTTTAAAAGATTAGTGTTTTTCACAGTAAAACTTATAAAACATTGAAGCCTTTCTATAAAGTTCCACCAAAGTAACATACAAAATCTAGCTACTCAGACACTAAAATCTTTCTATGAAGTTTTCTGTGTGGTCAGATATATACCTGTAAGATATGTGTGTGGTCAGATATATACCTGTAAGATATGTGTATGGTCAGATATATACCTGTAAGATATGTGTATGATCAGATATATACTTGTAGATATGTGTAGTATATCTCATATAGTATGTGTATTGAACTGTTATGTTTTATTTGCAGACAAGCCAGGCATGTGTCCACAGGTTTCCGCTGATGTGTTCGGTACCTGTCCTCAGGAATGTGAAAACGACTTCGGCTGCACTGGTTCGCAGAAATGTTGTTCTAATGGCTGTGGCCACATATGCATGAAGCCAGTCAATTTCACGGGGCCAAGTAAAGGTACACAGAAAACAGTTTCTGCAACTTGAAGTAAATTGATCTAAGAGGTCATATATAGTTAGTTACCTGATAGTTATACATATATTACACACCTGGTCGTACAAATTTCGCATTCCCCACCAGTTGTATATTACATGTATTGTGAAAAACCATGAACCGGGCTACTAGGGTCTTCACGAGTACTCCAGTACTTGGGCACGGGCTGAGTCTAGCAAGACTCGAGTCTGTTCACTCGACTCTAGTACCCATACAAGGAAGAGCACTCTCATTTCATTCTATTAAAAAATAACGTCATTTTGCCATATGCATGCCTCCGGTTACATTATAGGGCTATGAGACGTAGGGGAAACAAAAATAACGTCATTTTGCCATATGCATGCCTCCGGTTACATTATAGGGCTATGAGACGTAGGGGAAACAAAAATAACGTCATTTTGCCATATGCATGCCTCCGGTTACATTATAGGGCTATGAGACGTAGGGGAAACAAAAATAACGTCATTTTGCCATATGCATGCCTCCGGTTACATTATAGGGCTATGAGACGTAGGGGAAACAAAAATAACGTCATTTTGCCATATGCATGCCTCCGGTTACATTATAGGGCTATGAGACGTAGGGGAAACAAAAATAACGTCATTTTGCCATATGCATGCCTCCGGTTACATTATAGGGCTATGAGACGTAGGGGAAACAAAAATAACGTCATTTTGCCATATGCATGCCTCCGGTTACATTATAGGGCTATGAGACGTAGGGGAAACAAAAATAACGTCATTTTGCCATATGCATGCCTCCGGTTACATTATAGGGCTATGAGACGTAGGGGAAACAAAAATAACGTCATTTTGCCATATGCATGCCTCCGGTTACATTATAGGGCTATGAGACGTAGGGGAAACAAAAATAACGTCATTTTGCCATATGCATGCCTCCGGTTACATTATAGGGCTATGAGACGTAGGGGAAACAAAAATCGAATGTGTGGAATGCAATACATTGACAATCATAATAATACAATGCAATGATTTCACATCCATTTTCAGCTCTGGAATTAAGATGTATAATGCTGAGGTTTAGCTTATACAGTGATAATGTAGCCTGCTAAGATCTAATGGATATGCATTTGAGTTTTTCATATAGAGATCAAATTAAGCAGTTTTTACTCAAATAATCTAAAATATTTGTCTGTGGGCATATTCAGCATCAGACATAAATGATTTTGTAAAAAGATTTAGAACTTTGCAAATCAAAGAAAGAAAAAGGAAAGTAGAGCCCTATTTCTGTTAAACCTTTGTTGTTGTTTGTTGTCAACCAACTATGAATATGAAAGCCATGCTTGCTAAGTTGTGTTTTAAAAAATATTATTGTGTGTTTTTTTCTTTTGTCTACTAGCTATGAACATGAATGCCATGCTTGCTAAGCTGTGTAAGGGTAAAGATCTGTGTAAGTATGGTTACTGTGCTGCTGACTGGAAGAAAGGAGATTTGTGCAGGTGTAGCCCTGGCTGGACTGGAGTGACTTGTGACAAACGCCGTACTGGTACGTCAAGTACTGTATATCCACTGGCATAACCAGCATTTTATAGTGGGGTTGGGGTTGGGGTTGGGGTTGGGGTTGGGGTTGGGGTATGGGACCAACCCACACTGTATGTATATGTACCGTATTTATGTATGTTTGATTTTGGTGTGGGTATGGCCCCTGTGGCCCCACCCCCATGTCACTGTAAATCATGAAATTAATACGAGCATAATATTAATGTGAAAAATGTGCTCGATATATTGGTACATGACCCATTTTATTTTTAACATATATGACCACCTAGAAAAAAAAGAAACAATCAAACATGTGTATCTGTTAGAATGAAAGTGCTATTTTATGTCATTCGATGACACAAATGTACAAGAAATGTATTCTGGACAAGCGAAACGAACAGTCCATTAATTGTTATTGTTGATACTAGGTAGATGTGACATGCTAGTTCCACACCTTGTCATTTCTGTGGTACTCTGCATAATTCCCCCTTCACATACACAGATTTTTCTTACGAGTCCTTATGGATCACACAAATTCACGGATCCTTACGATTTGGCCACTTTTACAACCGATTTAAGAGTTGTTACGAGTTATTATGAGCTATTTACGGTTTATTACGGATTATTACGAGTTATTACGATGTATTTACGGCAAAATTCCATGATTTGTTACGAGTTGTCACGGATAACTACGAGCAACTTACGGGCATTTTACGAGCTTTTTACGGATTGTTACGAGTATATTACGGAAAGTTACTATTCATCGAAGCTTTTACATGTTAGTTATGACCTGTTTACGTGTTGTTATGAATAGTTATGAGTTAGTTACGAGTATTTACGAGTCCTTACGATTTTTTGCCAAAAAATATATAAATCCTGCAAATCCCCAAATCGTAAACAATACATAAAAAAAACAAAAAAAAAACAAACAACAACAATACATAAGAATACGTAAAGTATACGTATCTATTCGTAAAGTACTCGTAACTACACGTAAAGTGCTCGTAATAACTCGTAACAATCCGTAAAGCCATCATAACACGACCCGAATGAAATCGTAAAGAACAAATCGTACAAAAAATTGTTGCGAGCGGTTTATGATACTTACGGATTGTTACGAGTTATTTACGGAAAAATCAATCCGTGGACAATCGTAAGAAGATTTTTGACATGTCAAAAAAATTGCCTCTCCTTTCACGGATCCTTAAGAGTGTCTGCGAGTTGTTGCGAGTTGTGACAAGTTATTTACGGATACCAGCGAGTTATTTACGGATGCTTGCGATTGACTACGAGTTGGCGATCCGTAAGGACTCGTAAGAAAAATCCGTGTATGTGAAGGGGGTATAAGAGATACAGGAAATTACTACCAATTAACACAAATTAATGGCTTATAACTTCCACTGGTTGGACTGTCAAAACAAAAGCCATCTGCTACTGTTTAATTGATGTGAGCTAACACTAAAGCATATTCTGTGAAAACAATACAATCTTTTTTCATTTTGCAGTATGATCTTTAAAAGTTGCATTTGCCAGACACATTAATAAAACTACATGTTGTTGTGTGTACCTGTCCCATTGCAATAATATCATGACACATTATTTTCATGATTCACAGTAATTCCTTCTTGTATCCGTAAATTACAGCCTCTTAAATAACTACTGTGATCCATGTCTCAATCCTGTTGTATACATCATTTTTGAGTAACGGTTAATATTTTTAATGTTTTCTGTCTGCATTCAACCCAAACACAAGTCTTTGGTGAGGATAAAACATGTGCCCAAGAAGGCCATGCTTGTACCTTTGTGGATGTGAGCATGTGTTAAAAGATTAGAATTCATAAACTTGAAAATTGAGTTTATCGTCCTTATTTGTCCCTTATCGCTCCAACTGGGGGGGGGGGGGGGGGGGGGGGGGGGGAGGGGGGGACTATAGGTTTCATCTCTATCCTTTAATCTGACTGTCTGTCTGTCCCACATATAGTTTTCCAAATTTTCTTTTTGCAATGCCT